>NC_133658.1:118491718-118765714 GCF_037893015.1 Macrotis lagotis | reverse complement strand
AAAAAGTTGTTTGACTTACTAGTTGATGTTAACTGCTAATCAAGGAAGGAAGTATACTTTTTTAATACTTTTTGCTGATGAGCAAAAGCATTAGCTAACCACCCCTAAGGTAGTGCGGTGGATAGAGCAGTGGACTTGGAATCAAGAAGACTCATCTTTGTGAGTCAAAATTTGGCTTCAGACACTGTGTGACACTGGGCAAGTCACTGAACCCTGGTTGCCTCAATTTCCTCATCTGTAAAATGAGCTGGAGAGGGAAATGGCAAAACACTGGAGTGTTTTTGCCAAGAAAACCCCAAATAGGGTCATAAAGAGTTGGACGTGATTGAAATGATTCAACAACAGCAAACACCAACAGGCTACTCCTAGAACCCTGAAGAAAGTGCCAGTAAGAGTGGGAATTGGAAGAGAAACTCTGCAGCACAGTGCTCTGTCTGTATGTATGTATGTTTTTGTCGTCTCCACCTTTAGAAGGCAAGCTCCTTATGAGTGAGGATTATTTTATTCTTTGTATTTGTAGCACAATGTCTGGCACATTGTAAAATTCTTAATATTTGCTTGATTGATTGAATTATAGAGTCAACAACTTTTCCTCAATAAGGGATGTCCCCACCTACTCAGCTCCTCTTAGTTCCTCTTGGAAAATATTTACATAAAAGAAATACAAATCTGTATTTAATTGCATTTCATTTACTCTGACTACAAGCCAAAACATCAAGTAAGAAAAATGAGAATCAAAAGGGAGATGGTTCAGGCAAAGAAACCTAAGAGAAAAGAAAATGAAGACAAAAATAGGTAGCAATGGGTAAAGGAAATAGAAGGTATAGGGAAAAGGTATTTGTGTGTATGAAAGGTTGAAGATGCAACTGGAGCTGTTACAATAGGAAGAAAAAGTGACAGAAAGGTGAAAGGTAGAGGTGATAATCAATAAAAAAAAAGACAGCAAGAGTATATATGCTATTTAAACATTAAATGTATGTTTCCATTGGCATGGATATAGTGTGATGTCCTTTAATGAAAGATAAATCTCTCTCTCTCTCACACACACACACACACACACACACACACACACACACACACAGAGTCTCTCCTCTCTCTCTCTCTCTCTCTCTCTCTCTCTCTCTCTCTCTCTCTCTCTCTCTCTCTCTCTCTCTCTCTAGCTCTCTTCAGGAGGTAAAAAGTAGAAAGATTAAATTGAGTTGAAGATTTCCTTTCCTTATGTCATACCACTTGTGTTAGAACTATGCAAAGACCTATCTCCAAATAGGATGTACTCTCTCAGGAGTTGATGGGTTTCCCATCTCTTTGAATGACTTCAGACAAAGGTTAGATGGTCAGTTGTAGGGCATGATCTAGACGAGAAGATGATTCCCTTTATGGACCATTTGGTATTAAGGTACCTTTCTTTTTCAGCCCCAAACTAAGTAGACACTAATGTCAATCATAGATTAGACAAAATAGTCAGAAACTTATAAATCACCTCTTTCAAAAATTCTTTTCTAAATGATAACCATTTATCTCAGCATAAAATTGACCCCATAATATGGTTATGTTTGTTGTTGTTGAATTGCTTCAGTCCTGTCCAATTCTTCATGTCATAATTTTTCTTGGCAAAAATACTAGAGTGCTCTGTCATTTCCTTCTTCAGATGAGAAAGTGAAGCAGGGTTAAGTGACTTACCCAGGGTCATATAGCAAGTATCTGAGACCAAATATGAACTCAGAAAGATATGTCCTGATTTCAAGTTCAGTGTTCCTTGTACTGTGACAGCTGGTTACCCACCATTATGATTATAATATATAGAAAAAATTCTGAATGGTCCTTACTGTGTGAAAATCTAAACATATTTTATTAAAAAGCCTTAATGTTTCTAATGAAAACAATAACTCAGTTCAAACAAATGACTATAATTGATAACAGATATCTTAGGAATTTGCAATTTTTTCTCTACTGTAAATATGGGTCTATCTTCTTTAGTCACGTGCATATATATATTTATGTGTATATATGTACATATTTGTATTTTTGTATTTTTGTATATATCTATGTATATACATATCTCCATAGATCCACATATTTATATGATCTATTAATTTTAATTAATTTTGTAAATGGACTGTCTAATTGGATGCCATGTCAGACTCAAGAAAATGTTAAGGTGTTTCTTTATCTTGAAAATGACCTACTTGGGGGGCAGCTAGGTGGTACAGTGGATAGAGCACCAGCCCTGGAGTCAGGGGGACCTGAGTTCAAATGTGACCTCAGACACTTAATAATTACCTCACTGTGTGGCCTTAGGCAAGCCACTTAACTCCATTGCCTTGCAAAAACCTTAAAAAAAAAGTGACCTACTTGGTAAAATTCTCAAAAGCTAAATTGTTTTTTTCCATGGCCTTGGTCTTTATTTCTTATCATCTGATTCTAAAAATAGTCATTCTGCATCAAGTCCTTTCTTCCCAAGTTTCTTATATTTCTTCATTAACAGAGACTTTCACACAATTAGAAACTGTTTCGAGATCGTAGGTGGTATTATTAAATATTTGTTACCCTTCTACTTTTCCTCCATACAATTTATTTAGGAACTTTCAGTTTGGAATACATATTAAATTGATCTTACACATTGCTATATTTTTAAGATGAGAAAACCTTTCATGTAGTTCCTGTTTTCATGTTAGATATACATTTCTTTTTGGTAGTATACCATCTTCATGGCAAGGCTTTGGCTACCCACAATTTGGGATTTGTAATTCTTACCTACTTGGAAATAGGTGAAGTTAATGGGAGATCAGGACTTAAGGACTGGACTTTTTCACTTATTGTGGGAATTGAGAAGAGTTTCCAAGAAGGAGGCAAAGAAGGCAATGATCAGAAGCAAACCAGACTTTAGAAGAGGAACAGGAAAAAAGAAAGAAGGATAAATAGAAAAAAATAGCATGGAGGGAAATGTAAAGTTATTAATCTTAGCTGAATGTGAATGGGATGAACTCACTCATAAAGCTAAAGCACAGAGCAGAATGTATTAGAAACCACAATCCAACAATATGCTATTTACAAGAAACACTCTTGAAACAGAGAAATACACACATTAAAATAATGGGCTAAAAAAGAATGTATTATGATTTTAGCTGAGGTTTAAAAAAAAGCAGAGATAGTAATCATGATCTCAGACAAACCAAAAGCAAAAATAGACCAAGTTAAAAAAGATAACAGGGAAATTGCATCTTGCCAAGAGGTACCACAGACAATGAAGTACTCTTACCATCAAACATGAATATGCCAAATGACATAACATCCAAATTCTTTTTATTATTAAAGATTGTATTTATTTTGAGTTTTACAATTTTTCCACTAATCTTACTCCCCTCCCTCTACCCCCCCCCCCCCACAGAAGGCAATTTGTCAGTCTTTACATTGTTTCCATGGTATACATTGATCTAAATTAAATGTGATGAGAGGGAAATCATATTCTTAAGGAAGAAACATGAAGTATAAGAGATAGCAAGATCAGACAATAAGATAGCAGTTTTTTTTCTGAATTAAAGTTAATAAGCCTTGGTCTTTGTTCAAACTCCACAGTTCTTTCTCTGTATACAGATGGTATCTCCCCAACCTGTCCCTGATTGTTGCACTGATGGAATGAGCAAGTCCATCAAGGTTGATCATCACCCCCATGTTACTGTTAGGGTGTACAGTGTTTTTTTGGTTCTGTTTATCTCACTCAGCATCAGTTCATGCAAATCCCTCCAGGCTTCCCTGAAATCCCGTCCCTCCTAGTTTCTAATAGAATAACAGTGTTCCATGACATACATATACCACAGTTTGCTAAGCCATTCCCCAATTGAAGGACATTTGTTTGATTTCCAATTCTTTGCCACCACAAACAGGGGCTGCTATGAATATTTTTGTACAAGTGATGTTTTTACTTTTTTCATCATCTCTTCAGGGTGTAGACCCAGTAGTGGTATTGCTAGATCAAAGGGTATGCTCATTTTTGTTGCCCTTTGGGCGTAGTTCCAAATTTCTCTCCAGAAAGGTTGGATGAGTTCACAGCTCCACCAACAATAGTGTCCCAGATTTCCCACAACCCTTCCAACAATGATAATTATCCCTTCTGGTCATACTGGCCAGTCTGAGAGGTGTGAGGTGATACCTCAGAGAAGCTTTAATTTCCATTTCTCTAATAAGTAATGATTTAGAGCAATTTTTCATATGACTATGGATTGCTTTGATCTCCTCATCTGTAAATTGTCTTTGCATATCCTTCGACCATTTGTCAGTTGGGGAATGGCTTTTTTAAAAAAAAATGATATTTCCCTGTATATTTTAGAAATAAGTCCTTTGTCAGAAACATTAGTTGTAAAGATTGTTTCCCAGTTTACTACATTTCTTTTGATCTTGGTTACAGTGGTTTTGTCTGTGCAAAAGCTTTTTAATTTAATGTAATCGAAATCATCTAGTTTGTTTTCAGTGATGTTCTCCATCTCTTCCTTAGTCATTAAACTGCTTCCCTTTCCATAGATCTGACAGGTAAACTAGTTCTTGATCTCCTAATTTGCTTATAGTATTATAACATCCAAATTCCTTTTTTTTTTTTTTTTTAGTTTTTGCAAGGCAGTGGGGTTAAATGGCTTGCCCAAGGCCATACAGCTAGGTAATTATTAAGTGTCTGAGGTTGGATTTGAACTCAGGTACTCCTGACTCCAGGGCCAGTGCTCTATCCACTGCGCCACCTAGCCGCCCCAACATCCAAATTCTCGAGGGAAAAGTTAAATTAATTACAGACAGAAAAACTATACCAGTAAGGGACCTCAACTTTCCTCTTTCAGAGCCAGATACATCTAATCATAAAATAAATAAAAGAGAAGTTAAGGAGATGAATAAAATCTTTAAAAAGTTATATCTGGTAGACTTCTGGAGAAAACTGAATGGGAATAGAAAAAAATAAACTTTTTTTTTGGCTATATATGATAGCTTTTGCAAAAACTGACCATCTATTAGGACATAAAAATCACACAACCAAATGCAGAAAAGCAGAATATTAAATGTGTCCTTTTCACACCATAACACAATAAAAAAATTACACTTAATAAAGGATTGTGGATGCATATATTAAAAGTTAATTGAAAATTAAATGATATAATTCTAAAGAATGAGTAAGTCAAACAATAAATCATAGAAGCAACTTTATTAAAGAGAATGACAACAATGAAACAACATACCAAAAGTAATGGGATACTGCCAAAGTAGTACTTAAGGAAAAATTTATTTCTCTAAATGCATGCCTCAGTAAAAGGAAGGAAACAAGCAGATTATTGAATTGGACAACTAAAAAACAAGAAAAAGAACAAATTTAAAATTCCCATTTAAATACCAAAATGGAAATCCTGAAAAATTAAAGGAGAGAATACTAAAAACTGAAAATAAAAATACCGTTAAATTAATAAATAAACCTGAGTATGTCTTATGAAATAATCAAAACAGACAAACCATTGTCTAATTTGATTAAAAAAAAAGAAAACCAAATTACTAATATCAAAATGAAAAGAGTGACTATCACCAATGAAGATGAAATTAAAGTCACTATTAAGAGTTATATTGCCCAATTATAGGCAAGTAAAACTTACAATTAGAGGAAATTGGATGAATATTTACAAGTGTAAACAATATAAAAATATGGAAGTCTATCTGTCAAGACAAACCAAAGAATTATATGAGCACAATTACAAAACACTTTTTCATACAAATAAAGTCAGATTTAAAGAAATGGAAAAATATCAATTGCTTATGAGCAGATTGAGTTAATAAAACTAGATAATTATACATAATTTTTTTCAGTGGAATAATCAGCTATTCAGTGGAATAATCAATTTGGAATAATCAAGCTACCAAAATATTATTTTATTGGACTAGAAAAAATAACAACAAAATTCACCTGAAAAAACAAGGTTAAGAATATCAGGGGAATTAATGGAAAATTTTGCAGAGGAAGGTGGTCTGGCCAAACCAGATCTAAAACTATATTACAAAGCAGTAATTATCAAAACTATTTACTATTGATTAAGAAGTGGAGAAGTAGGGGTGGCTAGGTGGCGTAGTGGATAAAGCACCGGCCTTGGAGTCAGGAGTACCTGGGTTCAAATCTGGTCTCAGACACTTAATAATTATCTAGCTGTGTGGCCTTGGGCAAGCCACTTAACCCCATTTGCCTTGCAAAAACCTTAAAATAAAAAAAGAATACTATTGTGTGATGGTCAAATATGATAGACTTAGCTCTTCTCAGCAATACAATTGTCCTAGATAATTCAAAGATTCATGAAGAAAAATGTTATACACATCCGAAGAACCATCGAGTCTGAATAAAACACATTTTTCACTTTTTTGTTGTTTTTCATGGATTTTCCCTTTTGTTCTATTTCTTCTTTCACAATGTTATTAATGTGGAAAAATAGTTACATGATTGCCCATGTATATAATCCATATCAGATTGCTTGTCATTTTGTGGAAAGTCTGGAGGGAGGGAAGAAGTAAGAGAAAAAATTGGAACTAAATATTTTATTTTAAAATGAATGTTGAAAACTTATCCCTACATGTAATTGAAAAAATAAAATATTATTTCCAAAAATATAAAAATAAATGGAAAAAACAACAACAAAATTGCCAAAGATGAATGTTACAAATTAGAAAGAACAAATTTGGCCCCAAAGATGAGGCATAGGAAGATACTTCCCTTGGTTCCTTTGCAAAAAGTGGGAAGAGGGAAGTCCCATACATTTAGAAAATTGCTTCTAAAACTAGATTTTTTGATGTCTTCATTGGTTTTGTTTAAATTTTTTACAACTCCATTTTTTGTGATGATTGACTATTTGGGAAGTAGGAGAGGAGACTGACACAAGGAAAAATTTAAGCTATATAAAAATAAAATAGATCAATGAAAATGTATTTTTTTTAAAGTCCCTACTCTCAAAAATATATTGTATTTGGAGGAGAGAAGATGAATCAACACATATGTATGTAAATATAATATGTGTGTACATGTAAATACATTTTATGTAAACATATGTGTTTACATACATATATGTAAATAAAATTTTGGAAAAGATCAGAGAAGGCTTTCTGAAAGGTTGCATCTAAGCTAAAAAAAATAAGGATTCTGAATAGCTGAAATTAGGAAAAGGGTGGGGTAAGTGGATCTAATTTTCATAACAACTCGATTTTCTACCCTAATGGGTAGAGAAGAGGCATGTACAATATAAAGCAATACATAATCAAAAATATTTTTAACTTAGGTATGGACTTCAGCTAGAGAACCACACTTATTTGAAATGTTCACTGGAGTAGAATGGGCAAAAACTTGGCTCAGACAAATATACATTTTTCTGCGCCAGCTCAATTCTCCAGTTCAATCTATTCCTGAATGGCCCAGAGCCTAGAACAGCAAGGACGAGGCAGTACAAAGTTGACATGGAAAATCCACAAAGTATATAATAATCAAATATAATTGAGTTGGTTATTACTTATATGGGGCCAAATAGCATGAAAAATAAGAAACTAAATTATTAGAACACAGCATGTAAGTGATTTTTCCTCTTTTTTTTTTTAATGTATTCTCTACCTCTGTTGAGCTCGAATTCTATTTTGGCAATTCTTTTTTCTTTTTAAAAAAATTTAGTGATACTTTTCTCATCTTCTATACATTATATCCCCTTCTACTCTCCATTCTAGAGAGCCTTCCCTTAAACACTATCAGTGGAAAAATAAAAACTTTGTAAAAACCAATCAACACATTAACCAAGTCCTACATTCCTAAGGAATGTAATATTCCATATTCATAATCCCTATCTCTACAAATAAGGGAGAGAAATTCATTCTCATATTTCTTCCCTGGGAGCCATCAAACATTCTATTTATTGATTAAAGGTTCATCATTAAAGTGGCAGTAAATACATATGACCATAATAGAAATTATAAGTCAGTAATCCAGATGTAAAGAACCAAGTCAGTCAATCATTTTACACACACACACACACACACACACACACACACACACACACACACACATACACACACGGACACAGACACAATAAAGTAACAAGATGCTATCCCAGAAAATCCTTGACCAATTAGATATCTACAGAAGCCACTAGATGATCTTGAGTGAAGTTGCTCAGAAGTGTATTCAGATTATTTGAAGAAATTTGGTGATATCTTATGAATCAAGCATGAATGAAAAATATTTATTAATTGCTTACTATGTATAAAGTAAGATAGTTTTGAACCCAGACAGTATGAACATTTGGCAACTTAGTGGGAAAAGCTTCCAAGCAAGGAATAATTGAGCCTTGACCTGATTTCATTCTTGGTCTCCTCCTTTCTTCTCCCTTTCAATTAAAGGGGAGATTTTTGAACTTTGGAAGATGGAAGGATCTGGATTTTATATTATCCCAACAGTATTCCAGGACAGCAGCAGTTACTGTCAGTGTCTGCATTAGGAACTTAGAAGTTACTTAAATTCAGTCAACAAGTATTTATTACTTACTATGTTCTAGACACTGTGCCAAGTACTGGGAATACAAATATAATCAAAAAGAAAGGAAATCTCTACCTTCAAGGAGCTCACATTCTAATGATGAGACACAATACCTAGAAGAAAACTAGAAAGCCGAAGGTAGGGGTACATCTTCTATGCCACCACGGGTGACTTGGTGAAAAAAGAAGTCCAGATGAGAGGAGGATTAGGAAGAATAAAATGACTATAGATAGCCTGAGTCTTTCCTCAAAGTAGAAGTTCTAAATCTGAAGTCAGAGGAAGGGACCACAGAGATGGTAGAATCTTCTAAGGTGAGAAGGTTGCTGGGGATGTGGAGGGGGCTAGAGAGAAATCTAGAGTCAGGAAGAGAATCCAGAGAGGATTGAAGGCATAAGAAGAGACTGGATATAATGATGTAAGGTGAATTGAAGTTTCCATAGGGACTTTGACAGAAAAGCTACACTATACCTAAGGAGATATTCATGAGTAAGACTTCCAGCAGCCAGAAGCTCTGAGTTGCTCCATGTATTCTCTAAGCTTGAGTCTACATTGTTCTATATTACTTATGATAAAGTGTGTCATAGATGGGAGGGGGGGGACATATCATCTTTGTCTATACTCTTTTTAAAAAAACTAATTGTCAGACTCATTAATTGCTATCAGCTAATAAAGATTAGAGCACACCAATGGAGGCTTGTAAGCTATAGCATTAAAAAACAACCCCTTGATCCTTCAGAACCCCTGAAACTCTGAAAAAATTAGTAATAGCTGCCCTTTTGTAGACCCAGCTGGTTCATATGCGTATGTGTTGAAAGACTTGTGCCAGATCATGTGCTACAATAGATTCAACCACTCAATTTATTCAAAAATTAACAAATCAAGCTTTAAATATTTTCCATTAGTCCTACTTGACTTGAACCCATATATTGCTCTCTGAAAGAATGCATCAACTACAGCATACATAAGTATCCATTTAGTACAAGAAAAGTGGGATTTTTGTTATTTATCTTCAAAATCTCCATAAAAGACTTTGATACCAGGTCTGAGATCCTGTGACAGCTCCCTTCAGTAAGCTCTAACTCTATCCATTTAGTACTTTCCCTAAGAGTCAGGGATTCTGAATGTTAAGGAACATTTAAAAATGACAGTTTTTAAAAGAACTTAATTAAAGTAGCTGAAAAATTATATTTTAAAAATATATCAATATAGGATGATAAATTCAAAGGTTGGAATGTATTTGTTACTTAGCTGTATTCTCTTCAATGTGACCAAATACGTTTTACATGAAATAAATTTCATTAAATTAAAAAAAAAGGCATACACTTGCCCTGAGAATAAGTTTCATTGCATTAGAGTATAGAGAACTCATCAAAAGAAGGAAAAATAAAAGGAGTACAATACACAGTCTATGTATTTTATCCAATTTCATAAAAATGACCTAATCTATCTTAGGTATGGAAGGGGATTATATTTCAAAGAAAGTTCATGGGACATTCAATTTAATTCTCTCCCGCCCCCTACCTCCCTTAGATTATAAACTCCTTGAGGGCCGAGGTAGTCCTTTTTTTAATCCTTAGCATTTAGTCCAATGCCTGATATACAGTAGGCACTTAATGAATGTTTCTAGATTGAATTCTAAATGCCTGGTTCTGCCTTCTCATATGGCTTTTGGCCACTTGCTTTTCTTCTGGGATTCATTTGGTCAAGATGCTTACAAGATCACTTAAATAACCATAGGAATTCCAAGGAAAAATAATATGAAGGATATTTGCTTTAATTAAATTATTAAATCTTTAATTAATTAATTAATTGAAAGATGTCTTTACAACCATTAGAAAATTATAACATTTAGTTAGTTTTTTTAAGAGAAAGTTAAGTGACTTGCCCAGGGTCACATAACTAGTAAGTGACCTCAGATCCTCCTGAGCTAATGTTCTATCCACCGAGCCACCTAGCTGCCCCAATTATATAGATTTTAAAAATTATTTTCACAAAGTCTACAAATAAGTTTGACTAGATAGTTTCACTAAACTGAACTAAAAAATCTTTAAGTCCTAAAAAAGACAAATATTCTTATTGAAATACAAATAGTAACACTTTGCATTTTTATAGTACACATTTGAATAGAACATCACAACATATAAAGCTCTTTCAGATACATAACCCCATCTGAACATCACAACAATAGACAGGTTAGGTATTTCTTGTTTCTATGATGATTTAATGATTTAATGTGGATATTTCCTTCAGCTCTGAAAATGTATGACAACTTATCCACACCTTCTCATTCTATACCCCTCTATTCCTTGTTTTCTTTCTACATCAAAGTCCAATTAATGTAGGAGTCCTCTGGGACTCCCAAAATCTTCTCTGCACTAATAATAGAAAATAAGCTATACATCTGTTACCTCTTGTCCTATTATAAATCCATGTCATTTTCTGGTCTTATATATCCTTGATGATGTCTTTTTAAAGCTTCTTCTGTTCAATTAATAATATGCAAAGGCTTTATTTACTTATTATGCATCTTTCCTTTGCCATTTAGGTGACCTGAAATTTTGGCTCTTCAGAGACTGTGATTATTCCATGAATCACACAGCATCACTAGAAGTGAAATGGTATTTGAACAGATAGGTTTTTGTCTTAAGAAAAAGCTAAGGATCACTAAAAGTATTGTTCAAGTTGCCTAATATCATCTAATCCAATTTCTTCCTATTAAATTCTGGGTCAAATTCACAGTCTTTCTGAAGCATCTATACAATATGCACACACACACACACACACACACACACACACACACACACACATATATATGTATATATACATATATATATGAAAAGCAACTAATTAATAATCATATAACTATAAATAAATGAAAAGGACAATGGAAATTATTGTAAAGCATCTGAAAAGGTGAATAAACAATAAATTGACAACCAATAATGCATCCAATATAGCTCCAAATTATAAGCCCAACTAACATTTCTTATGAGGATAGACACAAAGACAAAAATGAGAGTCCCTGCCTCTAAGGAACACTTTATAAGCAGCAAGTAATTACATCTTTTACAATAGATGAATGCTGGACCATGAATGTGTAATCTATGAATTAAAATCTAACCTCAGACAATTACTAGCTGTGTGACTTTGAGCAAATCACTTTACCCCCTCTCTTACTCAGTTTCTTCATCTATCAAGTAATAATAATAGAACCTACTTTCCAGGATTTTTGTGAGGATCAAATGAGATAATTGTAATGCATTTAGTACAGTGTTTAACACATAATAAATACTATATACATGTTAGTTATGATTATTCTTTCCAAAGAAGTATAGATTTAGAAGTTGAAGAACTATTAGGAATAATCTGGTCTAAAGCTTTTATTTTATCAATGAAAACCCAAAGAAGTTAAGTGACTTGCTCAAGATTACACAAATTAGCAAGAGGCAAAGTTAGGATTTGAAGTCAAATTCTCTGATTTCAAATCCAGGTCTAGGCAAATTATTTGCATTATTGTTAAGTCTTGGGGGAGGGGATTGAGAACATAAAAGATATAATTCAAAGTATTTTCCTGGACAAGTTCTGCCAAGATTGTGCTGCTAGAGAAAATAATTCTTGATATTACAAAAAATCGTCTTAAGCCCAACTCCTTCCATCAAGATATGATGAAATTCAATATTCACATGGATTCATTTTTATCTTAGCAAAAAGTCTTGCTAAAGTCTCATATCTGCATTCCTAGTAGATTGTGGATTGATCTCCCAAGAGAGAATATGGAATGGGTTCCCTTTCTTGAGAAGGTATATTTTTTCTATTTTTTCATTTTAATAATTTAATGCTCCAACCCAAATGAAATTGCCAGAATGTCTTCAAGAAGATTTGCTTATAAGGTTGTATTTGCATAAAGTATACATGCAGTATTAATTTCCTAACTCTAAAATAAGTATGTCTCACATATTGTATCAAGTCAATTTCTATAGAAACAGATAGCACATATAACAGAATAATGTTATGATATAATATACTCTATATTATATTATAATTATATAATAATACTATATTATTCACTTATATAATGTTTACAGTTTAAAACACTTTCTTTACAGCTGTAATGAGGGTTGATCAGAGAAGTACAGATCAATTTTGATAACTCCCCAAATCAACTTGATTAGATTACAAGGCCAGCTGAAGGGGTACCTGCTAAGATGGTAGAAATGTGACCTGACAAAATTATTTCCAGCACTTCTTTTTTTTTTTATTTTATTTTTCCAATTGCATATAAAGATAATTTTCAACATTCATTTTTTGGTAAGATTTTAAATTCCACATTTTTCTACCACCTTTCCTTCATTCTCCCCTCTCCTCCCCAAGGCAACAATCAATCTGATATAGGTTATACATGTAAAATCCTGTTTAACATATTTCCATATTAGTCATGTTCTGAAGAAAGAATCAGAATAAAAGAAAATACTCATCAATGAGGAAAAAAACCTAAAAAATTTTACATAGTTGATCATCTTACAATGTTGCTGTTAATGTGTATAATGTTCTCCTGGCTCACCAGCAGCTCTTTTTGGAGTGGCAGAGAACTGAGGGGAGCTGAGGGAATGTCCATCAATTGGGAAATGATTGAACAAGATTTTGTATATGAATATAATAGAATACTATAGTTCTATAAGAAATGATGAGTAAGTGGATTTCAGAAAAACCTGGGAAGACTTTTTTAAAAAAAATTATTTATTTAATGCAATGGGGTTAACAAAAACAACAAAACAAGACCCAATTTGTAGATTTTCTGCTGATTTCTGCTGATTTCTGAGTTATAAATGTTCAAGTTGAAAATTTAACAATTAGCTCTTGAAAGCCAGCTCAATTGTTTCCAGCACACCCCTAACTGAATGCTACTCCAGCAGAACAGAAGCCCTAGTAGATTCTATCAAAATGAAAAGGTTTCTAGTTTGTTTCTAGTTAAAGACATTCTGATATCCTGAGATAAGTCTTGCTAAGTGCACTTGACCCCAAAGTGATGAATTCATTGATTATGACAACTTTTGAGACAAAGAAAATTGCAAAACACACCTTCATTTTCTCCTGCAATGATTATGAAAAAGAAGCAGAAATTGGGACAAAAGGTAATAAGAACCATATAGTTTTTTTCTTTAATGAAATGTTTTATTTTTATTTTCAGTTTCAAATTCTTTCCTTCCTTCTGCCCTTTGCCCCCACTTATTGAAAAATCAAGCAATAGAATAGATAATATACATAAAGAATCATGTGGTTCTTACTAAATGTGAGAGTCTTATCTAACAACACAGTTGATATATTACTGGAAAATTGAATTATATTGAGATTGACATTCTTACTGTAAATAAAATTAAAGATATAAGATCATGGTAAGTAGAAGAATGGTTCTGGTGTCTTCTTTAGAGTGGGTCAATAAAGAATTTAAAAAGAATTGATTTCATTCTGCAGTCAAAGGCTAAAAACAAAATAATACATGACTTCTTGGAGTGATTGCTCATCTTGCCTTGTAAAGCTCAGGATAAGTATGAACCAAAAGAACTGAAATTGTAAAGATAATTATAGCTTAAAGGCCAACATCTGTTGTGAAGACTGAACTCAAGGGGAGACTTGATATAGATTTTTACAGACATTCCAGAACAAAAAATATATGTATATAAACTGATATCTAGTGACAGCACAAATATACAAAATGTACAAAATAAAGAGAAAGACAAGTGCTGTGTGATCATATAATGCTAAACCAGGGGGCCAAAAATGATGAAAGATAAGACTAATCCCTCTATATATGTGCCTCACTATCCCAATAGTTTTAGAAATCGTGGCTCAAGATTGAGAAATGAATGAGGTCTAAGACTATTCAGACATGTGCCAGTCAAGGGAAACAATAAATTAAGATACAATCCATTTGCAAAATAGTATGGTGGCAGAAGATTAAAAGAACCTTCAGGAAACTTAGTCTGATATGAAATTAAGCCAGATCACCTCAAAAGTTTAAAGAAGTGAAACAGAAGGAAGAAAACAAATAGTTATTAAATACTTATAAAGAATTTCCAGGATTCCTACAATGACTTGTTTAGATCAATTTCATTTTTCATAATACAAAGACTGAGTAATGAAAGAAAGGAGAACTGAAAGATAGCTTGTGGGAGGTAAAGGAAAGCCTTTTCTTAGGACTGAATGAAATAATATTAATTTTATTTATTTAAATATATTTATTTAATTTATTAAAGTGCTGGGGAAGCAAATAGCTTTTTCCCCTCTTTTTTAAGAAAAAGATTTCTTACATCTTTTGTTTTCCACATCACCTGAAATCTGTCCCTCTTCCCCCCCCACCCCAGACAACTATGTCATATAAAAATATCAATATGTTTTTTTCTTATTAGAGTTCAATTACTACAGCATTATAAGTGGAAAGAACAGTAACCACAAAGCAAGTGAAAATGAGCGTTACAAAATAGTATTGAACAAGTTTGATCCTAAAGAAGGCAATGGAAGAAACATCCTTCTACTCCTGTGTGTGGAGTTAGGGACTCCATTAGTATATAGCAATTGCATATAATATCAAGGTTTTTTATATATTGATAAATTTTGCTGAATTTTATTTTTTTCTTGAAATAATTGATTTCCTTCATTATTCTCTATTTTATTTTATATATTTAAAAACATTACTCTGAGAAAGGGTCCATGGATTTTGCCAAACTAGCAAAGAGGTCCACAACAATAACTACAAAACAACAAAAAGTTAAGAACCTAAATGATCAAAGAATATAAATAGACTGTTTTCCAATGAAGAAATCAAAATAATTTATAGTCATATGAAAAAGTGCTATAAATCATTGTTGATTAGAGAAATGTAAATTAAAAACAATTTTACACAGATTAGCTAAAATGATTCAAGGGGGGAAAGATGAAAATGTTGGAGGACATGTGGTAAAATTGTGAACTGATTCAACTATTTTGGAGAGCAATCTGGAATTATGTCCAAAGAGTTACTAAACCCACTACTAGGTCTATTTCCAAAGATGATTAAGGGAAAAGAACCCATAAGCTCTAAAATATTTATAGCAGCTCTCCTTGTAGTGGCAAAAAACTGGAAACTGTGGGGATGCTGATCAACTTGTGATATATGCTTATGATGGAATACTACTATTCTGTAAGAAATGATGAGTTTGACGATCTTTGAAAAAACATGGATGAACTTGCATGGAAGAATTAAGAGTGAAATGAACAGAATTGAGAGAATGTTGTACACAGTAACAACATTGTTGCTGTAGGAAAAATGTTGAACAAATAAGTCATTTTGATTATTATAAATACTAAAAGTAACTACAAAGGACATGTGAAAGAAGGTGCTAATCTGCATCCAAAAGAAGAACTGATAACTAGAAGTATGTAAAGAATGATTTTAGACACACATATATGGATATGGATATGGATATGGATATGGATATGGATATGATATGATATGATACGGATGTGGGTGTATATGTGTATGTATATGTATGTGTATGCATATATATGTGTATATGTATATGTATATACATATATATATATATATATATATATATATATATATGTATATAGTTGTGCCTAATGGTAGCTATCTTGGGGAGGAGTAAAAAGAAATTTATATGAGAGTTTTATTATAAATTTAACAGGAATAGCAAGTGTTACATAATAATTGCATTTTATATGCAATCATCTTTTTTAAAAATTATACTACATAATAGAAATTCTTGTTTTAGTCCATAATTGAAAATAAAATAAATAAAAATCTTAAAAATAAAATAAAAAGAACCTCTGCTATAAAAGAACTTTTTTTAACCATTTAATAATCTTTCTGAAACAGAAAAAAGGGTATAAGATGAAGAATCCATAAAAACAAATTTTACTTAGCCTAAGAAGTTCCCTTAAAAGGGAAGAACAGAAGATACTGTCAACCATTGATCAAACAGTCATCAAAATTAGTTTCAAAAATAAATAAAAATTCCTCTGCTTATCTTAGTGAAATATCGATTCTGCTAGGTGGTGCAGTGGATAGAGCACCAGCCTGGAGTCAGGAGGGTCCAGTTCAAATCTGACCTCAGACACTCTATGCTTATTAGTTGTATGACCTCAGGTAAATCACTTAACCCTGATAAATTCCCATCCAGGGCCATCTTCAGTGGTTCTTCCTTTTGATTCCTATCTGGCCACTGGACCCAGATGGCTCTGCAGGAAAAAGTGAGGCTGGTG
Source organism: Macrotis lagotis (assembly GCF_037893015.1). Classification (NCBI taxonomy): domain Eukaryota; kingdom Metazoa; phylum Chordata; class Mammalia; order Peramelemorphia; family Peramelidae; genus Macrotis; species Macrotis lagotis. The sequence goes on along the minus strand of NC_133658.1, from coordinate 118,748,928 downwards.
ACTTAGCACAGCCCCTTGTCATGGCATCATATCCCTGATGTCACGGTCTTCTTCGAGAATGAAGGACAAACATCACTAATTCCAAGTAGTCATTGCTGCAAGGCAAGCCACAACTGATCCCTTGCATCTGAAACATCCAGAAAATATGTTCTATCAATGAAGCTGGCAAGCTAGTCAAAACTTGACATTCCTGTAATAGAAATAATGGGAGCTTAAAGTGAGCCAAACTTCACCTCTAAATGCACCCTTGTGAAAGAAGCCTCGGGGTACAAATTATTCCCATACAAAACCCAATCATTTAAGATCTAAGGAAAGGCTAATTCTGAATCTTGAAGTAAATCACCACAAATGAGGTGAACTTCCTAGATGATCTATGCTGAGACCAATTCAACACAACATAATGTTTCGTATATAGGGTAGAGTCCTAGGCTTGGAGTCAGGAAGCCCTGGGTTCAAATGGTACCTCAGGAATTTACTAGTTGCATGTCTCTGGGCAAGTCTCTTTAACTTCTGTCTGCCTCAGTTTCTTTATCGGTGAAATGAGTGTACTAACAATAACTAGGCAAGTTAGCTGGCAAAGAGGATAGAATGCTGAGCCTGAAGTCAAGAAGATTCAACTTCCTGACTTCAAATCTGGCCTCAGCTATTTACTACCTGGGCAAGTCACTTTATTCAATTTCTTAATCTGCAAAATGCCTGGGGAAGGAAATTACAAAGCACCCCAGTCACAAAGAGCCAGATACAACTGAAAAAAAAAGACTGAACATAAAATAGCAACTACATCCCATGGTTTTGTGAGGTTACCAGGTTGTCCCTTCCTGTACTGACAACTCTTATATTTAATCCCTCAAATTCATGAAAAACCAATTCAATACTATCTTCCTCCTTTGACTCCACTGACCCTCTAGTTCTTTTGTGTGTGTGTGTGGTGGGGGGGCCTTTGATAAGGAAGGTTGAGATGTGCCAAAAGAATTCAAAGGCTGAGGTTATCTTCAAGTTCAGTGAAGGCATTTATTTGGGGGATAACTCTCCCCATGAGCCATCTGGCATCTCAGAGGGAGATAGCAACTCAACTGAGAAGAATGTGAGATGAAGTAATCAGGGATAAATAGAGAAATGAGGTAATAAAGAGCATGTAGATGAGGGGCAAAGGCTTAATCCTTTCAGGTTAAGGCAGGAATTTCTTACTTTGTTGATAGAGACTTGTCTTGTGCCTTCTAGGCAAAGATTTATTGAGTCCTTCCCAGGAGCAAGGAACTTCAATGAAGTTCATTGACCTTTTCACTTGCAGTTAACACATTTTACCAAACCCTAATCCTGGATAACTCAAAATATCTGACTCCTTTGCTGATGTTTACTTGCTGATTAGAATAGGTAGGTGGTGCAGAGGATAGAGCACTGACCTTGGAATCAGGAGGTTTGGATTTCAAATCCTGATTCAAACACTTGACATTAGTTGTGTGACCTTGGGACAAGTCACTTAATCTTTATTGACTATCATCCAGATATGAATCAGGATGACATGGATTTAAACAGTTCTGGAGGAAAAAGTAATTCTGGTGATTTAGCACAGCAATCCTTCACTCAAATTAAATTCATGTGTTTGTCATGATTTCACCTCTCTGATGTCATGGTCTTCTTTGGAAATGAAGAATAAAAAAAAATCTACATCACATGGTGACTAACAAAGATATTTTTTAAAAATCCACTATAGTGACAGAATTTGACAGATCAGAGGGAAGTTACATTATCTATCCCCTGATTCTTCATTGGTTGTTAAATTGTTCAGATGAATTTATCTCTTGGTTCTGCTTATCTCAATCTGTATCAGTTAATTACAGATTTAGATTTACAGATTTAGAATTACAGACTTAATACAAACCTTTGCTGACATATACAAACTCTTCATTATACTGAAGAGGAAAACTGAAGCCCTGAAACATGGAAGAATTGTTTAAGGTCACACTAACAAAAAGTAGTAGAATCAGGACTTGAATCCAAAGACTTCTGAAGCTAAATTCATTCTTCCAACATTTTCTGAATTCTTTTTTAGTGTTTTTTACTGTATAATATTTTATTATAGTTGGATACCATAGCTTTTTCAACCAATACCCAAATAATCATGTTAAATTAATAATGATGATTGTGGTCATATGTTAAGAGACTATAATGTGCTAAGCTCTAGGAAAATAAAAGGCAAAAAGCCTTTAAGGAGCTCACAATCTGTAATAATTATAACTACTATATGTGGCTTTAATGTTTGCAAAGCTCTTTACAAATATTATCTCTTTTTAACCTTGCAATAACTCTGTGAGGTGTTACTGTTTATCCTCTTTATAGAAGAGGAAACTGAGGTAAAGGTTTAGTGACTTGTCTAGGGTTGAATAGCTATTTAGTGTCTGAAGCTGAATTTGAACTCAGGTCTTTCTGATTGAAGGAGCCAGAGTTCCACCTCCTAAACCACCTAGTTGAAGCATTTTTAAAATTATTAAACATTTATCATCAGTAAAATGGGAATAATAATATTTATCTCTCAAGGTTGTGGTAAGGATCAAAAGAGATGATAATTTAAAGCGCTTAGCACGTAGTAGGCATGGCACTGCTTATTCCCTTCTGTTTCCTCACTTTCCCCTTTCATCTCCTGAGAAACTGCATATATTCACACAGGTTAGTTCTGAGTCATGCTTTTTTTTCTTAAGATAGCCAGTCCAGTTAAGGAGATATAGTTCAGTATCTAGATTTCCCTAAGGGCATAGGGCATAGCCCTGAAGTCAAGAGGACCTCAGTCACTTAACTCTTACTAGCTGTGTGACCTTGGGCAAGTCACTTAACCCTGATTGCCTCAAAATCAGGACCATCTCCAGTAGATCTGTTTCATATCCGGTCACCTGTCCTAGATGGCTCTGGAGGAGACAGTGAGGCTGGTGACTTAGCACAGCACCCTCACCCAAATCCAATTCACGGGCATGTCATGGCCTCACCTCCCTAGTCATGGTCTTTGGGAGAACGAATATCATGTATCGTACTTATTAACTATACAAAAGGCTTCGACAACAGGTGACAACTAGGTGGCCCAGTGGACAGAGCATGGCCTTGGAGTCAGGAGGACAGGAGTTGGAATCTGGCCTCAGGCTCTTGACCCTTATTTGTGTGTGACCTTGGGCCACTCACTCACCCTGATTGTCTCGCATTCAGGGCCATCTCCAGGAGTCCTGATTTCTATCTGGCCACTGGACCAGGCGGCTCTGGAGGAGACAGTGAGGCTGGTGACCCCCAAATCCAATCCATGGGCATGGCATGGCATTGCCTCCCTGATGTCATGGATTTTTTCGAACACGAAGGACCAAGCATGAATTATACAAAAGAAACTGAACTGAGCCTAGCAGGGGACAGAGAGCTGAACCTGGAGTCCGGAGGACCTGAGCTCCAATGCAGCCTGAGCAGCTGCCTCAGTTTCCTCACCTGCACCTAATCCCACAGGGTTGGGAAAACGTCATGGGACATCTAAAAAGCGCTGTGGAAGTGGAGGGATGCCCTTTTACCACAAAGAACGCTTGAAGTGACTATTTTTGGTATACGTATATCAGATATATATCGCTTCTGGGGGGTTCGCTAGGCAGTGGGGTTAAGGGCTTGCCCAAGGTCTCACAGGTGATGAGTAGGTGTCTGGGGTCGGATTTGAACTCAGGTCGCTCCTAGCTTCTGCCTTGGGCGGATGCTGAACAGATGCGCAGGGGCCAGGGTGCTGTTCCACGAGGGAGCCTCCGCCTCCCCCCTCCCTCCCCGGCCCGGCCCCGCCCCCGCCCCTCCCCCGTCCTTCTGGTGGTCTCAGCTCGGGCCGGGCCCCGGAGGGAAACAATGTAGCCCAGAGGGAAACAATGTAGCCCGGATCTCAGCTCCTTCCGGGAGGGGGAGGGGAAGCCGCCTCACTCCCGCGCTGGCGGGGCGGCGGGAGGCGGGGCCGCTCCGCCGCGCAGGCGCGCTCGGCCCCTCCCGCCCAAGCCTCTCTCCCCTCCAGTCCCCTGGTGTGTGGGGGGGCATAGGCCGTGGAGGCACCTTGCCCCGGAAGCTTTTCCCTTGTTTGACCGTAGCCACAGGAAGTAGAGACGGTCGCCTGGTACAGTTCGGTCGGAGGTGTCCTCGGGCTTCTGGGGCAGCGCACTGACCCCGGAGTCGGGAGGACCTGAGTTCAAGTGCAGCCTTAAACACTTGAGGCGTATCAGCTGTGTGACCTTGGGCAAGGCACTTAACCCTGATTGTCTCGCACCAGCTCCACTCGTCCTGACCCTGTCTGGCCACTGGACCGGATGGCCCTGGAGGAGAAAGTGAGGCTGGGGACTTAGCACAGCCCCCCCCCACTCAAACCCAATCCATGTGCTTATCAAGGCAGCACCTCCCTGACAATCATCACCACAATCATCTTTTTTGTTTGTTTTTTTACAAGGCAAAATGGGGTGAAGTGATTTTCCCAAGGCCACACAACTAGGTAATTATTCAGTGTCTGAGGCTGAACTTGAACTCAGGTCCTCCTGACTCCAGGGCTGGTGCTCAACCTAGCCGCCCCTAATTAGTGTGTTCTTGGCAAAGACGCTGCAGTAGTTTGTCATTTCCTTCTCCAGTTCAGTTTACAGATGAGGAAACTGAGGCAAGTAAGCTAAAGTGATTGGTCCAGAGTCACACAGGTAGGTCTGATGAGACTTCCTAATTCTAGGGCTAAAAGTCTATCCACTGCACTACCAAGCTGCCCTAACAATTTCTATTCAAAGATAAAAAAATAAAAGCTCAAGGAGTTTACTAGGGTGAATGATATATGCAAATGAACAAAGAGAAAAATCAAACTAGATGATATTTTTAAAAATGAGAACAGTAAAAATTAAGGAGATAGAGTCCACTCATCTAGATTTTCTAAAGATTTCCTACTTACCTATATTACCTGTGCAAAAGAAGACTGAGATTGGAATAATCAACACTGAGCATCTACCTAAAAAATAACATAGTGAGGGACTGTGGGAAAGAAGAGAAGGAACAAGCAAAAAACTCTCTTGATGTTACTTTTGCCAGATGCTTACGATTTGGTGGGGCTAGTGAGAAGATATGGCCCAGGCCCATGATTGCAAGAGTGCAAGAAGCTCCAAATGAAGAAATTCTAGTACACATTAGCAACCTTTTCTTCATTTATCTGTGGGGGTTGAACCCCATGGATACAGTCACCCATTCAACAATGCTTGTTCAATTTATAGTCTTACATAGGCTAAATCATTTGCCCAAGATCAGCCAGTCTATCAATAATTGTTTATGAAATGTCTATTATGAGCTAGACACTATGATGGAGATACAAAGAAAGGAAAAATAGTCTCCATTCTCAAGGAACTTGTAGTCTCACAAACAAGAATCTTAGAGGCTGGGACCTAAGCCCAGCACTCAAAGGTCAAGTGTTCTCTGACCAAAATGTTGCTACCTCTTAATTTTATATATCAATGCCAGAAAATTTTGCCTTTCTTAGTCATTGGACATGTCAAGTTGTATGGATAATAGCCCTCACCCTCACTATCTATCTCAGGTTGGATCTTGAGAAGACCATCTAAAAATCTTTTATTTTAAGAACAACCCTTTGGAATTTTGGTTTTTTTTATCATAAAAATATTTTATTTGTTTTCCAATTACATACAATGGTAGTTTCTACCGATAGAGGTTTTGAATTTTGCAATTTTTCTCCCTTCCCTCCCCGCTTCCCCCCCCAACAGAAGGCAATCTGATATGGGCTTTACATTTGCATCTATGATAAACACAGATCAAAATTAAACTTATAAGAGAAGAATCAGATCCAAAAGAAAGAAAACATAAATGATAGTAAAATTACATATTACATAAGACAATTTTTAAAAATTGAACATAATAAACTTCAGTTTTCATTTAAGCTGGAGTTTTGCCTCTAACATCAGGCACCTTAGCTATGTGTTTTCCATTAGCAATCTGTCAATATACTAAATTCTTGTTGTTTGTTCAGTTGATTTCTTTCAGTTAAAATTTGGGGTTTTCTTGGTAAAGATACTGGAGTGGTTTGCTATTTCCTTCTTCAGTTCATATTATAGACGAAGAAAATGAGGAAAACAGGGTTAAGGGATTTGCCTAGGATCACACTGCTAGTAAGATTCTGAGGCCAGATTTGAATTCAGAAGATGAGTTTTCCTGACTCCAAGATCAGCACTTTATCCACTGGGTCACCTAACTATTCCCATGGACTAAATTAGCTATTAGCAAAGGCATTTACTAAAATAATATAGTAAGAACAATACATTGTTTGTCACCCACCTGCATAAACCTGGTTCAAATTCTCCCCCAAACACAATTGATGTTCTTGGGAAGAATAGGTTCAAACTTAAAACACACAGCAAAAAGGGTAACTTGCAACTCCATATATCTGAGTGCTTAAAAGTTCCTTTTCTCTATAATCTTTGAGCATAAACCCCTGAGGAGAGTCTCTGGCACTCCTCCACTAATAGGGGTCATGTCCTGAAGCTGCCTCCTAGTTGGATAGAGTTTCCTATAGATCCAGGCTCTCTGATGTTATGGTTAACAAAGTTAGATGGAGGGATGGTGGGGATTGGAAGGAGAGGAATCTTGTTTAAATATTGTAATCTAATTATGTGTGATTGAGTTGTTGCAGAGGTGTAGAAAAATTCCTCACCCCTTCTTTCTGAAGTGGATCAATCCTTTGTCCTCATCCACTTAGGAGGTCTATAGACCTATCATGGCCATCCAGATTCACCTCTTCTTGGAAGTTCCCAGTTAGTGTAGAATTCCTTATAGCTACTGCTGCTCTAGCTTTTGCTCCAATCTTGTTCTTAACTCTCAACAATGAGTGTCTGAAGTCAGTGACATCTATATGGCCCACTGAAGACTCAGGGACAAAATGGTCTACAGCATATATCTCTGTTTCTGGTGCTGAAAGGCCCCACAGAAATCTACCTCAATTGCAAGGAAAGGAGTGGAAGGTTTCATTCCCTCCCTTTCACTTGTGCAGTCTTCATCACTTAGAAGTAAGGGATCTGTGTTTTGTATTGGGGGAGAGATAGGGAAGGAAAATAATCTTGATTTTGTGTCCTATTCCTCCAGTTTCCCAAATTAACACCACTTGGGGCAGAATAAATTTTTTTTATGTTTTTGCAAGGCAGATGGATTTAAATGGCATGCCCAAGGCCATACACCTAGGTAATTATTAAGTGTCTGAGGTTGTATTTGAACTCAGGCACTCCTGACTCCAGGCCTATCCTTTATCCACTGAGTCACCTAGCTGCCTCTGTAAAAATGAGATGGAGAAGGAAATGGCAAATTATTACAGTATTTTTGCCAAGAGACCCCCAAACAGGGTAACAGAAAGTCAGACATGACTGAAACACAGTTCAACAACAACAAAATGGTATGGATAAGTAGATTTGAGAATCATCAACATGGAGATAATAATTGAATTCTTGGGAACTGATGAGATCACCAAGTGAAATAGTATAGAGAAGGAAGAATAGAGAGCCCAGGACAGAGTCCTCAGGGACCCCCACAGTATATAGTCATGGCCTTCAAAAAATCTAACAAGGGAGAATGAGGAATGGTCAGACAGGAAAACCAAGAGATAGGAGTATCTTCAAAACTTATAGAGAAGAGAGTATGAAAGAAGAGAGGGGGTCATCAAAATTGCCAAAGGTTGCAAAGAGGTCAGAAAGAATGAGGATTGACCAAAGTCCGTTGGATTTGGTCTTTAAGAGATGGTTAGAAATTTTGAAGAGAGTAGTTAAAGTTGTATGATCAGATCAGAAACCAGACTTTTGTTTTGTTTTGGCTTATGATCTGTTTCCCAAACTTCTCATTTATTTCTTCCTTTCTGCTCAGATCATCTGTAGTACAATCTGTAGCACTCTGGTTCTGTCTTCACTTACCTTCACCTAAATACTCTCCAAAATTCTTTTCTTCTCTAGTTTCTATATTATTTCACATGCAACTATCTTCTTAATATATTAATAGTACTCTACTCTTCCTGCTTTAACCAATTCTGTTTCTTTTGAATAAATTATACTCTTCCAGAGACTCCAGGCATCACTCCACTGTTTCATTGATCTGTCTCCTTACATAAGCTAACAAAATTTGTCCCATCAAGGAAGAAACTATGAAGTATTATGGAAAAGCCCTAGACATATATAGTGGTGCATGTCCCAAACCTATAAGAAGCTATGATCTTACAAAAACTTTTCAGTTTGTTTTCTTAGGGTGACTGATATTTGCATTCTTTACCTCACAGGGATGTTGTAAAGAAAATAGTATATATAGGTGAACCATTTTATTAAAGATATTGATTTCAAAGTAAGCTAGAATGATGATTATAAATGTGGAACCTATATTAGATTTTTTTCTGTTAGGAGTAGGGGGGAGAGAAGGGAAGGAGGGAAGGAGAAAAACTCAAAGCCTTGCCAAAAAATGATTGGTAAAAATTACCATTGCATGAAGTTGGAAAAACAAAAAAATGAAATATTTAAATAAAAAACAATAGCAAAGTAAGGTAGAATGATGAGCATCATTTCCCCAGTTTCTGGTTTCCCAAATAACTTTATAAAGGGATATTTTAATTGCAAATAAAAGAAATATTTATTTTGCTTTTCATGTCTTCTCTTCAGAAAAGAAATAAGCTATAAAAGACTGGGGTTGCTAGGTAATGCATTGGATAGAGTGCTGGGCTTAGCATGAGAAGGACATCTTCCTGAGTTCAAATGTGACCTCAGCCATTCAATCCTGGGTAAGTCACTTAATTCTGTTTGCCTCAATTTCCTCATCTATAAAATGAGCTGGAGAAGGAAATGGCAAACTATTCCTTTGCCAAGAAAACACTAAATGAGGTCATAAAGAGTCACTGAACAACAACAACATAAAAGAATGTCATCTTGGTATGACTAGAAAGAGAACTGATTATGGGGTAAGAACAAGGGAATGACAGATGTATGTTAAAGTTGCACCCTAGGACCCACAAAATATTAAATGAGCTACAGGAAAGCATCCAGGTTATTGGGTAGATCTTCTATAAAGGATATGTGAAAGACCAGATACCTATTACCCAGGACAAGAATACATCACTGGCTTTGATCTGGGTCAGTTGAGGCAGTACCCTCATCACTGTGCTCAACATCTAGCAAAGTAAGACATCCTTTCCAGAAAAATTAATGAACAAATTACAGACAACTGGTCTTCTGAAGGAAGAGTTGACCAAAGCACTCCTAATGAACAGGAAAGCTCAAGGGGGAGTATGAAACTGCTCCAAAGCCATCTACAAATTCAGAAGCAATATCCACAAACAAGTCTTTTTCAAAGAGACTTTCCATTTTTATGTAGGCTGGTTACCAGGAATTGAATTCTGAGTCATAATAATGTCTGACATTTCAGTAGCACTTAAGGTTTGTGAAGCATTTTATATATTTTACTGGATGTGACTCTCTCAAGGAGCCTGGGAAGTAAATATCAGAGGCATTGTCCCCATTTTACAAGTGCCTGTGCTAGCTCCTGTTTACCCAAAGAGGAAATGTCAAAGACTGCACTAAAGTCAAGGTGACTTCTGACTCCAGGGTTAATACTTGCTGTACTGTTACCTCTCAGACATGTTGATAAAGGAATGTGACAGTTAAAATGCTCAAAAATATTTGAAACTCAATTCTCCTGCTTACTATTTAGAGGTTTCCACTATTAGTTATTTAATGATATACTTCTCCAGGACCCCTGCCCCAGGAGCCCACAGACCCTTCCTCCCTCAGATTGGTGAGTGAATAGTAAAGAGCTCCTTCTAAATTCCAAATTTAAGGAGACCGCTTAGGGCAGTTATCTTATCATTCTTCTCCCCTCGCCATGTTGCTACTCCTACACTCTTCCTCTGGACTTTATTTTACCAGCTCTTCAGGCAACTTTGCTTTTCTGTCTCTGTTTCTGTCTCCATATGTCAACTATATGTCTTTATGCAAGGCACTTAACTTCTGTCTCTTCAGTTTCCTCATCTGTAAAATGGAGGTACTAATAATTCCTTCCTCCCAGAGTTGTTGTGAAGATGAGGTAATATTTGTACAGTGCTTTGCAAATCTTTAAAAGACTATATAAATGCTAGCTATTGTTGTTACTATTTGTATAATCTTGGGGCAATTAACATCTCTGGGCCCCAAGTTCCTCATTTATAAAAATATCGAATTAGAAGAGATTTAACTTCTTTTTAGTTTTAAAATCTATTATCCTCTGCTAATTTTGATTGAATGAGTGATTGATAGTTAATATTATATGAAAGCATATTTAAGGGGCAGTTAGGTGGTGCACTGGAAAGAGCAAAATTTCAAATTTGACCTCAGGCGCTTAGCTGTGTGACTTTGGGCAAGTCACTTAACCCTGTTGCCTTGCAAAAACCAACAAAAAAAAGTATATTTAAATAATCTCCCATTTATATTTAAAAAACAAATTAGAAATCCCCAACATTTTTTCATTTAAAAAAACTCTAATACAATATAAGCCAAATAATGGAAGTTTGATTTTGTGTGTGAGATAATTTTTCCATCAAGGCTTAGTGTCCTTTGGGTATTGCCAATTAGTTGAAGCAGCAGCTGAATGGAGATAGATACCTTTAGATCAGGGCTAAAAAAAATCATTCCATCTTGACCTGATTCAGTGATTGAATGGGTGGGCACTGGGCCTGAAAAGCAAGCCTCTCTTCTCTCCTGAAGGAAGGGGAAGTGTAGAAGTCTTATGAGTTGTGAGTGAATGAGCATAGCTTAGTAACAGAAACACTGGCCTGGGGAGTAAAAAAAAAGATATTGGGATAGTAGGACAAAGACTGTGCAAGTGGAGAAGCTGAAAAGAGCCCACCTAGAGGATCTGAGAAAGTATAAAGAGCAGCCCAGTGTTCTGGGACAGAAGAAGAGGTCTCTCTCTCTTATCTTCTACTTCTTATCCACCCTCTTATGCTCTCAAGGAAGAAATAAGTTTGATCTCTCAGTCCTCATAAGTAAATTGATTTATCTAACATGACTCGGTCCATCAGTATGGTTCTGTTCATTTCATTCTTCATTGTTCTTTGTCTTTCATTTTGGAAAAAGAACATGTTATCATGGAGGTGATGCATGACATGCAAGTGAACTGAATTTGAGGGCAGGGATGCTGTGCAAAGTCATCAGCCTCACTTTCTCTTTCAGAGCCATCTGGGTTCAGTAGTCAGATATGGATCCGGAGGACTAGAGATAAAACCCTGGTTGCAGAGCAAGACCTTGGTCTTTTTGAGCTAATGTCTTTCACAAGTCTTGGTCTGACTGAGGCAATGCCCATTCAGAGATTAGCTATTGTTTCGTGTCTATGGGGGGAGGCAATGCGGATGTGTGAGAGAGAGAGAGGGACTGGATGGTGCAAAGAATAAGAGAGAAGGAGGAAGGGAGAGGGAAAGGAGAGGAAATATTTTATTATTGGTGGGACTTTCTTGGGAGAGTTGGGTTTCAAAATGAACAAATGAGGGTTATATTTTTATAGCTGTCCCAAATCAGAGAAGCAACATGTGAATCCAGACTAATATCTGCTTATATAAGAGTCAACAACTCTTTTTAAAGGGAGTTTTGTGGTTGAATTAGAGAGTCTTTCTGAGAAAGTACCTCAGTGCCTTCTAAGGTCATTGTTCTTTGCAAGACAAGTTTGAAAGGAAAAAAATATTCCCCAGAGGGGTGGAGCTAAAGCACCAGATTAGAAAGAAAATCCTGCCTGGAAGAAAGAACTGAGATAAAGTTGTTCACTTGGCCCTTCTCTTTAGTCAAGCATCTTTCACCCCACACACCTGCAGTAAAATAAATTTTCGATTTCTCATAATTGACAAAATTTGGAGAAGTGAAGTCTCAAAGAAATTCTAAAATTTTGGATGCCTTTCTAGTCTTGTACTCACAATGATATAATTGAATTGTTTTAAAAACTACAATCCCTTTAGCTGTGATTTGATACATTGAAGGATTTGATACATTGAAATATTGTTTAGAAATGTGATATGAATTAAGCACAAAATTTACTATTTTAAGTGAAAGCACTTGGCCAGTTAATAGAGTGCCACATCTGTGAAGACATAGAAATGAGATTATAGGAAAAAACAAACAAAACAAACCCATCTAAAAAAATACTGTCAATGTAGCATCATATGAAAGGATTTTCAGGAAACTAAAAAACAATTAGAATATAAGATCCTCTGTGGCACAATGTCAGCTATCAAATACAAGTAAACTTTTCATTTAATACATTACTGCAGAGCACATTGATTTGGATGATTTAATCAATAACTTTATAGCCAATATTGCAGGTCAAGTTATGCTTCAATTGCTATAAAATTCTCAAATTGATTTATATAAGTAACTATAATTTTGATGTGCTTCTGCTGATATACCTCTAAATAGAAAAAACTGTTCCTTTAAGTTGTATTAAATATGAAAAACATGTTCACATTTTCATTGTAGGAGAATAGGGAAGCTAAAATTTTAAAATCCTACTTTGGTATATATTCTCATATGTATATTTTCTCTGATATCTGTTTTGCTACCAACTTGGATAAATGATTTTCTTTGCTTAAACTTGCCTTAGAGGGTATAAATGATGAATTTCATTTGGGGTTTGGGGTGAGGGATGGAAATTAAATTTTACAGGGCAGGGTGATTATTCAGGGATATCCCTAGGGAAGAATCTAAGTACTGCTTTCTCTGGCATGTTTCCAAAAATGGAATGCAAGGCACATCATTCCCACCACCACTCCCCCAACACCAATAGCTCAGTCCTCCTGCCAGGCATTAGAGACCTCTTCCAATTACTTCATAATTTAGACAAAAGTTATTACTTTCTAGAATTTAGATTTCCTTCTATTATCTGGTCTTCAACTTTCTATGTAAATCAGTGTTATCTAACTCAAATAGAAAGGATCTCTGTGGGTCTCATATTGTCTTAGAAAACTACATATTAGTATTATGTTTGTTTTATGGTAAAATTATTTTTCTTGTTAAATATTCCTCAATTACATGTTAATGGGTGCCCTGGAGAGTGTCATAGGTTTCATGCCAACCACTGGCACTGTGTTTGAGACCTCTGATGAAGATAATATGTGAAACTTGGAATTGTTTTCCTTTCTACTTTAAAAGCTCCATCTGGTGACAAAGATAAAAGTGTTAAGTTGGTCATAGACGAGCACATTAAAGTATTGGTGGTGAAGCTGTGAATTAGCAACAACTGTTTTGGAAAAGAACTAGAAATATATGGAAAAATCTATGTTCAAGGGGTGGCTAGGTGGCTTAGTGGATAGAGCACCAGCCCTGAAGTCAAGAGTCCCTGAGTTCAAATCCAGTCTCAGACACTTAATAATTACCTAGCTGTGTGGTCGTGGGCAAGCCACTTAACCCCAATTTGCCTCCCAAAATCCTATATATATATATATGTATATATGTTCAAACTCTGACCAGATAATCCCACTACTGAGTATGTGTGATCCAAGGATGTCAAAGACAGAGAGTTTCCTTATATATCATAATATTAATAACAGTACTTTTGTAGTAGTAAAAAAAACCTATGTGAAGTTTGTGTCCAATTTTCTGGAAAGAGTTGAACAGATTTTGATATGAAAATGGAATGGAATGAAATATTATTGAAAGATAAAAAATTATCAAAATGAAGCATTCATAGAAACATAGGAATATTGGGAAAAACCTAGACTATGCTCAATCAGATTATTTTATTTTTTTCAAACTTTGTTTTACAAATGTATATAATAGTAGTTTCTATATTATTTTCTGTAAGGTTTTGAATTTTACAATTTTTCCCCCATCATCCTTCCCTCTCCCCATCCCCACCCAGAAGACAGTCTGATAATCTTTACCTTGTTTCCATACTTAATCAGGTATTTTAAAAGACGCAGATAGTTCTAGCTATACAGCAAGTGGAAAACAGGTTGCTCCCAACCTTGGTAGTTAATGCAAAATGTCTTTCTTGTGGCAGTTCTCTCAGAAGTCAGTTCATCTCCCCCATATAGGTAAAACCATATCAGGTGGACTAAGCATACACAGCCCTGATTACACTCTTCTGCCCCATTTGAAAAGTTTGTTATTCTCAGCAATAGGAAGGGGTGCCTTTTGAATCCATATGTCTAATCCAGAACAATCCTTTGAGGTCAGTTTTAAGCATCATTCTTTCACTTGTTTCCTCAGTGGTACACAGGAAAAAGTCTCAAAACAAGTCAATATGAGATGATTTAGGACCTGAGGTCAATTCACTGTCACTCCTTCACCATCAGATAAGAAAACATTCCAAAGAGAAAACTCTTACCTTGATTCCCCAGGACATAAGGCCATCTAGGCAGAATTTTCAAATGTCCTTTTAAAATTTCTCTAGGGGTCCCTGTAACAAAAGGGTTGATTCTTAGATGGCTAGGTAAATTTCTAATGTATCCTTTTTCCCAAGAGCACCCTAAAATTTCCCTCCTGAATCCACTACAAGGGTGATGCAAACAGAATTGTAAGTTCCAAGACAGGTAGATAAATAGGTTCAGTTAGAAAAAATAGAAAAGTAAATCAAATACTTGAAATTTCCAGGAAAAGTTTATTCTAAGAAGCTGTGGGCAAATTGCTTTCACAATAAAGCAAGGAGTCTAGCTCTGTTTAAATACAAAAGAAAAAATAAAAACAATATATTTCTCAACTAGGCAGTGGCATTCTAGGATGTAAATGTCATATTTTTCACATTAGACTCAAAATCAATACTTTTACAGGATTCAGTAATACAGTATCAGGATATATTCAAATAATCAACAGATGCAGAGTTGCCAAAATTGCATTGATGAAGCTGACTTGTGAGGAAACACACATCAGAGGAAAAAAATAACTATATAATTATATCCTAAAAAAAATTTTTTTTGCCAATTTCCCTAGGATCTCACAAAATAGAGTATTCAAAACTTAAAGTTCCAGATAGAAAATTTCTGTAGGGCCCTACAATGAAGAGGGTCCACTATTGTCTTAGATGAGACATACAAATGGGTGACTCTGATCCCATTTTCTGAGGGCCAGACATATTTTAACCCACCCCAACCCTAGGCTTCTCCAGTACCCTTAGGGAGTTGTGAAGTCTTTCTTCTCTGCCATTAACTCAAGATCCCACTAGTTGTTTTCCCCATTTTAGGGGTTTAGAAATCGTATCTCAGTTCCATTTAAACATTTAACAAACATACAACTCTGTATCTCCCTTGTGACTGACCAAGGAAAAAGAATTAGTTTTACATCTTAATTCAGATCCTGTGTAACAAGTTCAGTTACAAACTCTCAGATCTCTAAGGGGGAGAGGGAACAGGGCCCTCTCTCTCCTTACCCCATGTTGTTATCTGCCTGAGTGAGTCTTTCACCCTCAGATACAAATGCCAAAAAAAAGCTCTGACTGCACCATTAGGTAGCTTTAAAGATACAGACAGTGCTGGCTATGTATCCACTCAAAAAAATTGCTGCTCCCAATCATGTATTAAGCCAGCATAGAATGTCCATGAAAGCACTAATTCTTCCGTCTCCTAGAAACAGGCTACTCCAGCCTTTTCCACACAAGAGATAGCATTTGAGGTGGTCTAGGCGTGCACCACAATAGCATACAAAATGACTGCATACATTCAACAGGGATGAAAGAAAGGATATTGAAATAAATATCAAAATATTTGTTTTAAAATGTTGGATAGTCTTACTGTACTTTTTCCTTTTTTTGTTTATAATTCTAGGTTTTAAGCAATGGCCCTCTGAGGGGAAAATTTATTGGAAAAAAATAAAGAAAAATTGATATAAAAACAACATGAATAGATGGATAGATAGATGATAGGGAGGTAGATGGATGGGTGAATAGTAATATGACTGGAGTCGGGGGGGGGGGCCCAAGGGACAAGAGGACCAGTTCTTTTACTTTGTTGAAATTTGGAGGTAATATGACAGTTAAGAGTCTGCTAAAGTCCCGGGGATCCTCAGGGGACAGTGGCTACAGTCCAGCCCCACCCCCATCTAAACCAGGCAGAGGATTTTTCCTAAGCAGCCTGTCTGCGGAAAAGCAGAACCTTTCAAGCATCAGTTACACGTGACTTTGAGTACACCTTAGTTACACTAAAAAGAGCTCTCTCTCTATCTCTCTGTCTCTGTCTCTCTCACTCTCTCTGTCTCGTCTCTCTCTGTCTCTCTCTGTCTCTCTGTCTCTCTCTCTGTCTCTCTCTCTGTCTCTCTCTCTCTCTCTCTCTCCCTCTCCCTCTCCTTCTCTCTGTCCCTTTCCCTCTCCCTTTCTCTCCCTCTTCCTTTCCCTCTCTTTGTTTCTGTCTTTCTATGTCTGTCTGTCTCTCTCTTTCTCTGTTTCTGTCTCTCTACCCACCTCCATCCCTGTAATGTCTAACCTGACGTTAATGAGTCATTAGTATCTTAAAGAAATATGGTAACTTAAAAATCTGATTTTAAGTCCCTGAGTCTGAGTGTTTCTTCACAAACCATAGCAAGGTTCCTTTGAAGTCATTACTTTCTTTAACATTTATATAATGAAAAAATGCTGAAAAAAATATTTAAGAAGCCAGTGTCTGAAAAGTAATGGGACTAAAGATAGACACGGTATGCAAGCTCCTTAGAGTATAATAAGTAAACAGCTTAGCAAAGGGGAATTTAAAAAATAGTACTTTAATGCATTTATTCTCAATACCACCAAATTCTACTGTTTACAGTATGTAGATAGTCATTTTGTGATGTCAAGTCCTTTGTATTAAAAAATAAGGTATGCAATTTTTTTTCCAAAAGTGGCGATTGGAAATCTATATGTGTTTGGACCACATGAATACATTAACTAATACAATTATAATTAATCTAGGTTAACTAGAAAAGCACTTGATCAAAAGTAGCAGTCACTATGTGATAGTCATATTGACCTATTAGTTATGTGCTATTTAATTATGTTTATTATTATTATTATTATTACATTGTTAGAAGTGACTTTATTTTGGAATTAAGTAGACTATATTTGGTTTAGAAGCTACATGTTGAATGCCAGAGGTATAGAGGTTCAAGCCTCACTGGGGCCATAATATACAAGACACGTGGATTTTTCAAACCTTGCTTATGGCTTTGTTCTGATGAAAAGGGTTAGCATAATAGCTAGAGGGATCCAAGGCAACGGCAGGAATAGGTGAACTGCAGAGCTTGTAATTATGTTACAATTGGGCTGTAGGAGTAGAATTCCCAGGGATATTTAAGGAGAGGAAGGGTGGTAATTGTTGCCAGTGGATTTTAATACTGGCCACAGCCAAGTTGTTTCAGGGCAAATTCACTTATTGATGGAGAGAGGATCAGAAAATAACCTGTGGGTATCAGAAGGGTACAGCTGCATTGTATAGTTGTCTGAGTGTGTCAGGAAGATGCCCTTTACAGAGTCATCTTTTTCTGTGTGCCAGCTATGCATTCACCTACAAAAAGGCAGTCGGGGTGGGGGTGGGGGTCAGTTTTAGTGTGTCTGTGTTTTCCTCTCCCCAGTCTTTTGTGTGCTAGGACTAGGTTTGGTATTCGCTGCAGAGCCTGTTTACTGGAAGGGAGAGTCTGCGATAATAAGCCATTTCAGACACAGGTCAAGCTGCATTTGTGACGGAGCCATTGTCCTTAAATTCAGCCCCATCACAGGGAGGGGTGAGTGGGTAGATGGGAGCCAGAGTCCATGGTTTTTAAGAGCCCTAGCATATCGCAAATGGGGAATTGTATGTTCCAACAATAATTAGTTGATGTTCAAGTGAGTACAGATGAGGTGATGAAAAACATTTTCAGTGAACATTTTTTTTTCAGATGCGAGGCAATAAAATAATACAGAATTTGATGAGGTTTTTTTGACTTATTTTTTTTTTTTTTTACAGAATAGGAATAAAACAGAGAGGGGAAAACTAAGACAAATTAAGATATTATTTGAGCAAAAGAACATGTCTAGATTTCACTTGTCTATGCCAGCTATTCATGTTACTTAAAGAATTCTGTAATACCCTGATTTTTCCTGGATGTTCCTATTGATTTTAATATTTACTCCAAAGGTAAATAAATGTACTTCAGAGACTTAGAGAATAAAATATTTAATTTGAAATAATAATTATAAAATTATGAGAGAAAACTTTATTGCTGCTTATCAATTGTTTTATCTTTGATAATTAATCACTATTTGATTCTTATAGGGTTGTTTTTTTTTTAGGTTTTTGCAAGGCAGTGGTGTTAAGTGGCTTGCCCAAGGCCACACAGCTAGGTAATTATTAAGTGTCCGAGGCTGGATTTCAACTCAGGTACTCCTGACTCCAGGGCTGGTGCTCTATCCACTGTGCCACCTAGCCACCCCTATGATGGTGATAGGTAAAAACCATATGAGAAATAATGTATTGCTCCCTCAAAAGAATAAAACAAACAAAAACCTTTCTTTTTGGCCATTATTCTGACTTATTATTAAATATACAAATAAGTATTTACCTTTTTTTAGATTCTCTAAAACATAGAATAAAATCCTCTTAAAATAATCTGTAGGGACGGCTAGGTGACGCAGTGGATAGAGCACCAGCCCTGGAGTCAGGAGTACCTGGGTTCAAATCTGATCTCAGACACTTAATAATTACCTAGCTGTGTGGCCTTGGGCAAGCCACTTAACCCCATTGAAAAGCAAAAACAACCCTGAAGAGCAATCACTGGAAAGAAAAAATAAGACTAAAATAACTATGATTCTAAAAGAAAGAATGAATATACTTGAAGAAACTCTAAGAGATTTAGAATCATAATAACTATAAATAACTTATGGATCTGGAATCTATGAGATTTTAAAAATAAGATCATTATTATTTAAAAATAATAATTGGCAGAATAAAAAAATTTATGGAAAAACTCAATGCAACAGTTGACAGCTCTATTCATTTCAAAAACTATATCACAGAGTAATCTGGCAGAAAACAGTTTTAAAATTGCTCTTTCATCAAATATCAACTCAACTTCCAAATGGATAAATGAGCTAAACATAAAAAGTTGCATTATTTAAAAAATTAAAGGAGCATGGAAGGCTTTATTTCTCACAAATGTGGATAGTGGATTAATTTATAAAACAACTGTAACATAGGAAATATTATTAGATAAAACAGACTACCTAAATTTTGTAAAACAAAGCAAGTTTATGTACAAGTTAAATGAAACAAATTAAATACAAGATGAGGAATAGCAAAACTTTATACAAAGACTATCTGAAAAAATTCTGACATCCAAAGACAACAGGGAATTGACATAAATCCATAATGGTTTGTTGTTTGTTTGTTTTTTTTTTTGTCTTTTGCTATCTCCCTAACACTTAGTATAGTACCTGGTTACATTGAATGTTTAATAAATTCTTCTGAAATTGAGTCCCCTAATTGATAAGTGGTCAAACAACTCTCAAAAGAAACCTAAATCATTAACAAATATTTAAAAGTGATAAAAAATCACTATTAATTAAAGTGCTATTAAAAACAACTCAAGAGATATAACCTCACACCTCTCAAATTATCAAAAATTATTATAGATCAAAAAATTCAATATTGGCAATCTGGCAGCAAAACAGACACTAATTTGCTACTGTTGAGCTGGGAAATGCTCCAACCAATTTGGAAGAAAATTGAGAATTATGGAAGAAGAACTGTTAACTTGATATTACAAGGTTTGAACTTTGGACAAGTGATCTCACTATTGAGAATATAACCCAAGGATATTACTGACAAGAAAAGACTTACTTATATATTCATAGCAAAACGTTTTTGTAATAACAAGACAAAAGCAAACCACCTGCCCAATAAAATTTAAATAAAGTAGAATATTACTATATCATTAAGAATGATGAATATTAAGAATTCAAATAAATACTGGAAGATATATGAAGTGAGAGTATGAATAAGGCAAGAGCAAAAGAAAAATATACATAATTATTAAAAGTATGTAAATGTCAATTTTTAGTGGCAGGAAAATTCAGATTAAAAGTATTGGTAATATTGGTAATAACTTTGAACACACATATCTTTTCTCTTAGTCCCAGCCAACAGATGGAGAAATACATCTTCCTCTTCTTAGAAAAGAGATAGCAACAATTAATGTGGAATGAGGACAAGTGTGGTTGTGAGTTGATTGACTTTGTTTTAATGTTTCTCTTCCTTATAAGTTGGAGTTTCTGCACAAAAAATTGATGGGGGTAGAGTGAAAAGGACAATGACTGGAATGAAAACAAAAACTACTAAAGTGTAAGTTGCAATTACTATCATAAAACTCAAGTAGGAAGAGATTTTAGAGGCTTAATACAAACCCAAGGTAATATATTGTACCTTAATAATAATAGGTCTCTAAGGAACCACCTCACCCTTATATTGGCCAATATGACTAAAAAAGTTGAATAAATATTCATTTTTCCTTTGACACTTATCATTCAAAGAATGACATTTTTCTGGGTTTTTTTTTCTAAACAGGATCTGGAACTTCTAATGGGCATTTTCTCACATGGAGATACTAGGGATCCTGCTCCCTGGAGAGGCATGACTCTCCAGTAGGTATATAGCCATGGTCAAGTTATTTAACTTGTCTGCATTAAGATTAAATATTGAATTTCCTCATCTCTAAAATAGTGGCAATCATTTCTATATAGATAGGTCCCAGGATTGTTGTGAAAATCAAAGAGGTATCATAAGTAAAATATTTTATCAATATCCCGTTACAAATAATTTTGTGAGTTAGGTTCTTCAGGTGTTATTATCCCTGTAAGGAATTAACATCAGCTGTCTTTCCACTGTAATGGGAGTGTGATGGGGTCAGAGAGGGGACTGACCAATACTCAAAGCATACTTAGATTTGTCTTTTCTGGTAGGCTGCATAAAACATGGCCAGATATTCCCTTCCTGGTTCCAATTCAACATGTGTATCTTTGATAGCCTGTTAGCATGGATAACAGAGGAACTAATACTGTATGATGACAGAAAATCACTCAATTGACTGAAGAGCTGGAAAGGCCTAGAAAATTGAGTTTACATATGAAAGAGATGACCTATGTTTAATTTTTCCCTCTGGGATGTGTAAGACCTAAGAAGTGTTGTGAATTTGGCCGGGGGTGGTGGTGGGGAGGAGCCACAGTTGGGAGGGGCGGGATTGAAGGTATGGAGGGAATAGCTAGATAGTGGGTTGTGTATCTATAAGCACATTGTACATACGTTCCTTTTGTGTTTGCCCTGATCTTAGGGAATGGAATAGTCCTGTTAATAACTTGTGAATTCTGGAGATCCTGAATGTTCCATCCAAACAAACCAGAGTCAGTAACAGAATCCACTGAACTCAGAAGTCATGATTGAGAAAGCCCTTAAAGATGTGAAAAGTCAGTTATCCAAGGGTAGTGGTGGCTTAAGGGAGTGTGATGCTAGGAGCTGGCTATAGACTCTACAAAGACATCAACATTTATTAGACCATAATGCAATAGATGCTGCAATAGGCTGTGGAAACAGATTTAAAATTAATTGGAAACTAAATAATCTAATGCTTCATAATGAGGGGAACAAAAAAACACAAATCATAGAAACAATCAATGATTTAATTAAAGCGAATGACAGTAGTGAGACAACATTCTAAAATTTATGAAATACAGCCAAAATAGTACTTAGGGGAAAATTTTTATTTCTGAATGCTTACATTAATGAGAGAGAGAGAGCAGATCAATGAATTGGACATACAATTAAAAAGAACAAATTAAAAATCTTTGATTAAACACCAAAATAGAAACCTTGAAATTCAAAAACTAATAAAATTGAAAGTAAAAAAATTGAACTAATGAAACCAGGGGCTGATTTTTTTTTGGGGGGGGTGAAACACAATAAAATAGATAAACCAAAGGTTAATTCAGTTTAAAAGAAAAAAAAGAAGAAAACTAAATTACCAATATAAAAAATGAAAAGAATTACTGCATCACCAAGTAAGATGAAATTAAGGAAATTATTAGGAGTTTTTGTCCAATTATGTGCCAATAAAACTAATAATCTCAAAGAAATGGATGAATATTTTCAAAAATGTAAGTTGCCCAAATTAACAGAAAAGGAAACAGAATACTTAATTAATGCTATCTTTTCCCTAAGAAAAAACTTTCCTGATTAGATGAATTTACAAGTGAATTCTATCAAACATTTAAAGAACAACTAATCCTAATACTTTATAGACTATTTGAAAAAATAGGTACAGAAAGGGTCCCACCAAATTTCTTCTATGACACAAATATAGTTTTGATACCTAAACTTGGGAGAGTAAGAACAGAGAGATTAAACTATATACACCAATTTCTCTAATGAATATTGGTACAAAAATTTTAAATAAAATACTAGCAAGTAGATTACAATAATATATTGCAAAGAAGATACACATAATTGTGATGGAATACTGGGGTTTATATTAGGAACACAGGGGTGGTTCAATATTAGGAAAATTATTGGCATACTTGACTATAGCAATAACAAAAACAACAAAAATCATATGATTATCTCAATAGATGTTGAAAATGCTTTTTTTAAAAACACTTTTGATAAAATACAATACCCATTCTTATTTTTAAAAAAATCTTAGAAAGGGGAAGCCAGGTTCCACCAGCCCTGGAGCCAGGAAGACCTGAGTTCAAATTCTACCTCAGACACTTAATAATTGCCTAGCTATGTGATCTTGGGCAAGTCACTTAACCTCATTGCTTTAAATAATATATAAAAAAACTTTCGAAAGTATAGAACTGGGCAGCTAGGTGGCATAGTGGATAAAGCACCGGCCTTGGAGTCAGGAGTACCTGGGTTCAAATCTGGTCTCAGACACTTAATAATTACCTAGCTGTGTGGTCTTGGGCAAGCCACTTAACCCCATTTGCCTTGCAAAAAGAAAAACCTAAAAAAAAAAAAAGAGAAAGTATAGAAATAATAAGTAGTATCTATTAAAAATCAATAGCAAGTATTATCTGCAGTGAGAATAAATTAGAAACTTCCCCAGAAACATCAAGGGTGAAGCAAAGATATCCATTTACACCACTATTATTTTTGTATTGTGCTAGAAATGCTAACTATAGCAAGAGGGCCATCTCCTATCATCATGATCCATATCTGGCCACTGAACCCAAATGGATCCAGAGGGAAAAGTGAGGTTAATGACTTTGCACAGTTCCATCTCCCCTTCACTTAAATCCGATTCCCTTGCATATTATGGTATCAGTTCCCTGATGTCATGAAGAATGAAGACAAATAGCAACAGCTATAGCAATAAGGCAAGGGAATGAAATTTAAGGAATAAGAATAAGCAATAAGGAAATAAAACTATCACTCTTTGCAGATGATAAGATGATATATTTAGAGAACCCAAGATAATAAACTAAAAAACTAGCTGAAACAATTAACAACTTTAGCAAAATTGCAAGATATAAAATAAACTCATGAAAATCTTCAACATTTCAACATCAACAAAACCCCTCAGGAAAAGAGAGAAATTCCATTTAAAATGTAGACAAATTAAAATGCAGAAATTTCATTTAGAGGTATACAATATAAAATGTTTGGGAGTCTACCTGCCAAGACAAACCCAGGAACTATATGAACACAATTGCAAAACATTTTTCATAGAAATAAAAATAGATTAAAACAATTAGAGAAATGTTACTTGATTATAGGTGGGATGAATTAATATAATAAAAATGATAATTCTACTTTAATTCACTTATTTAGAGCCTGCCAATAAAACTTAACAAAAATTATTTCATGGAGTTAAAAAAATATTAAATTCAACTGGAAGAATAAAAGAACAAAAATATGTAAAAAACTCAATGAAAAATTGGTAGGGAAGATGGTCTAACAATTCCAGTTTCAAACTATATTATAAAGCAGTAATCATCAAAACAATTTGAAACCAGCTAAGAAACAGAGTGGCAGATCCCTGGAATAGATTGGGTATACAATAGTAAATGACTATATTAGACTAGTGTTTGGTAAACCCAAAGATCTAAGCATTTTAAGCAAAATTTCACTATTTGACAAAAATTACTGAGAAAACTAGAAAACAGTTTGGCAATATCTCCCACTATGTAATAAGATAAAGGTCAAAATTGGTACAGGATTTAGACATAAAAGGTTGGATGATAAGCAAATTAGGTAAACATGGGAAAATGTACCTGTCAGATCTATGGATAAGGGAGGAGTTTGTGACCAATCTAGAAATAGAGAGATCATGGAAAATAAAATGTATGGTTTTAATTATATGAAATTTAAAAAAATTTCATAGACAAAACCAGTGTAGCCAAAATTAGAAAGAAATCAGGAAATTAGGAATGTTTTATAGCAAGTTTCTCTGAAAATACCTCATTTCTCAAATACATAGAGAACTGAATCAAATTTATAAAAAGAAGAGGCATCCTTCAACTGATAAAAGGTTAAAGGATATAAAGAAAGTTTTCAGAAGAAGAAATCAAAGTTATGGTCATTAAAACTGCTCTAAATCAATATTGATTAGGGAAATTAAAATTAAAACAACTCTGAGGTACCATCTTACCTATCCAATTGACTAGCACAACTGAAAGGGAAAATAATAAATGCTGGGAGGTATGTGGAAAAGGAGGTACAGTTAGTGGAATTATGAATTGGTCCAATCATTCTGGAGAAAAATATGAAACTATGCCCCAAAATCCATAAAACTGTGCATACTCTTTGATCTAGTAATATCACTGCTGGATGAATCTCCCAGAAAGACCAAAAAAAAAAAAAGAGGAAAGAAACTATATGTATAAAAATATTCATAGTAGCTTGTTTTGTGATGGAAAGAATTAGAAATTGTGGGATGCCTACAAATTGGGGAATTGTTGAACATGTAGTACATGATTGTGATGGAATACTATAAGAAATGTTGAGTAGGATTGTGGGGATGAAAATCCACTTAAAAAATATTATAGAGACTCCTCTTAGCAAAAAAAAGTTTATTTTGGCTTTTCTCAAGAAAAGGGCACATTCCAAGTCTCACAATGGTAGTGAAGATCAAGGAGCTGCTGCAACCTGACAGTCAAGCAAGATTATAGGCCTAATGGGATCACCTCCTCCTCCCTATTGTCCCTCTCTTGTAGACTCATTGGTTAGTCTTCAGAGTTACATTCTACTTGTGAAAATCTACCCCAGCAACAAAGAAAAGAATGAAAGGCTTTCATAAAATATTACCTCACCATCCAGACGGTGAGAATAACCTTCAGGATTATAACTATCGAAGTAACAGTCTACTTCTCATCACACAAGAGGAGTCTTATGAGCTTCATTGGAATGCAAGTTTTTTCTCATGGGAGCAGTCTACTGTTCTCCCAGTTAAGATAGTTTTATCATCAAATAGGTGACTACTAAAAATGGAAGGTCTCTCTGGAAATAGTCCACTATCCCCTCCCCCCAACAGAATGGGGAGGGTGCCTGGCTTGGAATGCAAGGTCTCTCTCCCTCTTTCTTCTAAGAATAGTCTAAGAGTAATGGTTTGTCATTGTTTTGATGATTTTTAATCCTGAGAGGACTTCACTAGGAATATTAATTCTTTTTTTTTCAAAGTTTTGGGGATTTATTATACAGATGTGCTACACTTAGCCACAAGGAAAACAAACAGTCCAGAATGAGACGAGTCCTATAGCGCACAATCACGAGGCAGGGAGGTGGGATCTGCATTAAAGGATGGTATGTCCTTTTTTCCAGGGAGGTGTGTCAAATAGTCCTTTATCAGATGGTAGAGCTTGTAGTCTTTAGTAGGGTGGATGATGTCTGTCTCCTGAAGGATTCTGCCTTCCCAAGAATGTCACCAAGGGGCGTACCATCTCTGCTCCTGTGGCTGGCAGCGTCTGGTTACTTGGACCTCTGCCTCATCTTTCTCCTTTTGCGTTTCAGCCTACGCATTCGCTTTTTCCTCCACTTGGCTCTCATGGCGCAATGGAAGTCGACAAAATGGCACTAAGAAGAAGAGAGAGAGAACGCTGCTGGAATATTAATTCTTAAGAAGGAATATTCCACTCAGGATGATTTAAGAAAATTTGGGAAGACATATCAACTGATGTAAAATGAAGTGAGCAGAACCAGGAGAACACTGTACAGTTACAGCAATACTATAATGATGAACAACTGTGAAAGATTTAGCTACTCTGATCAATTCCAAAACAATTCCAAAGGACTCATGATGAAATGTGTTATTCATCCCAAAGAGAGAGAATTGAATTGCCCTGAGTGAAAATATAAGTATAATTTTTTCATCTTCTTTATTTTTCTTGCTCTTTTATGACATGACTAATATGTAAATGTTTTATATGATTTCACATGAACAATTGATATTATTTTGCTTACCTAGGGAAGGGACAGGAGAAGGAGAGAATTTGGAAACCAAATTCTTTTAAAAGGTTAAGAAATAAATAATAAATTTGAAAATAGAAAGACATGAACATTTGGAACCCAGCAGGAAGCTACGACCTAAAAGGAACTTCAAGAGAACTCCATAAAGGGGAAAAAAGAACTTCCTACATGGCAGAGAGGTAGTACCTACCTGGGTCTGGAGTTAGGAAGTCAGTTCAAATATGACTTCAGATATTTATTATTTGTGTAACTCTGGACTAGTCATTTAACCTCTGTCTAACTCAGCTCTTTAACTCTAAAATGAAAATAATACCTACTTTATAGGATTATGGTGGAGGGTAAACTAAGATAATATTTGTATAGCACTTAACACATAATGCATTTTACCTGGTAGGTTCTTTTTTTTTTTTTTTTTTTAGGTTTTTGTAAGGCAAACAGGGTTAAGTGTCTTGCCCAAGGCCACACAGCTAGGTAACCTGGTAGGTTTTAATAAATGCTTATTCCCTTCCTTTTTTTTCTCTCCTTATTTTTATATGTACTGTAATAACTGTTTTAATTCAAGTTTAAGCCCACTCTTCTTAGGGACTTTGTATAAAGGGAAGAGTGTGCCCTAGTTTGGCTTAAAGTCTAGAACTCATCTGGTGAGCCCCAGAAGCAGAGTGGGGTCAATGGAAATGCTTATCCACTCAGGTCTGAAAACATGGAACAGGCCAAAGATACTCTGCTGTTCAATACTGCCCTCTTACTCAAGAATAGATACTGTATTTGTAACCTGGGTAATGTAGGGAGGATTTGCTTTAAAAAAGATGTTAATATTATTCAACTGTTTCTGATTGAGAGAATGGAGAGCATACTAGACAGGACTCAGGAGTAGTGTTAGAAGCCACAACTCCTTAAGGTTATTGTTAAAACCCTCTGTGAAATAGTCTTTAGCTGCTTTCTGGAAACTCAATCTGCCAGTGTAAGCTTGGAAAGTTTACCTGTGGAAGGAAGAAAGTGGTACCACATAGAGCTCTGTACCATCCTTCCCTTCCCAGAGATCAAGGTATGATACCATACTAGAGTCTTTGAGGGTCTAAAATTATTCAATGAAAGTGAAGGACAAAGTTATCGGGCTAAGTAGATGCAGAGCTTTTTAGCCCAAGTCATCCTAATTTGTTTTTCTTAATATTATTAAAGGGGAGACTGGCCAACACTCGTTTTGTCTCACTAAAGAGAGATTGCATGGCAGTAGACAGTGAGTTCAGGCTCTGGAACCATGATTACCTATGTCCCATTTCTGACACACAGTGGCTGACCCATAAGTCTCAGAACAGATGCTTATCTGCATTAGTAAAAGAGGGTTAGTAAAGAAACTCTTTACAAGTTTGTACCTAGTCATTCTCAACCCTACACAAAATGACTAGAGTGTTTATTTTTAGAATAATTGGTCAACAAAAGGCTATTTAAATAGATGGGCCCTTGAAAGAACTAAAGGGATGGGATTTCCTAAAATAAACATTGAGGATATTGTTCCACTTCCTTTTCCCTCTATGGTAGAAAATTGTTTAACTTTAAGCTGAACAGTAATTATTCTTTCTGTGCTAGTACCTCTTTGACCAAGAAACTTCAGAAATTTCCTGTGAATAAAAAAAATTGAATTCTGTTTACATTTTTGAAGAGTCTTAATAATCACAATATCTCACATTTTCTTTTCAACTTCAATAATTACTTATTACATAAATATAAGATTTCTCTCATGGTTGGACTTATTTCTATTATACATACCTTTATTTTGTCACTTTTGGAGTCACTTGGAGCCAGAGGACCTGAGATTCAATCTTTTTTCCCTATTATTTTGTTTTTTTCCAATTACATGCAAGAATAATTTTCAACTTCATATTTTTGTAAGTTTTTAGTTCCACCCCCCTTCCTTCATGGAATCAAGCAGTCTGATATAGGTTGTACATATACAATTGCATTAAACATATTTCCATATTAATCATGTTGTGAAAGAAGAATCAGAAGTAAAGGAAAAAAAACACAAGAAAGAAAAAAAGATAAAAGAAGTTTTAAAAAGTGAACATAGTATGCTTTGCTCTGCATTCAGACTCCATAGTTTTTCCTCTGGTTGTGGATGGCATTTTCCATCTTAAGTCTTTTAGAATTGTCCTTGATCACTGAATTGCTGAGAGGAAGTGAGTCCATCATAGTTGATCACTGAGATCTAATCTTGACTTCCGGTGAGATACCCAACCTCTCTGGACTCAGTTTCCTCATTTGTAAAATGAGATGGATTAGGTAACCTTTAAAGTTCTAACTCTAAATTTGCGATCTATGAAAATTATATAAGATTTGCTTATTTTCTTCCTTTAGTAAGCCAAGTAGGTAAGGAAGAAACAGGAGATGTCATCTATTGGATCATATCAGACTTTTTCATTCCATTCCATGTAATTCTTTTTTTTTTTTAGGTTTTTTGCAAGGCAAATGGGATTAAGTGGCTTGGCCAAGGCCACACAGCTAGGTAATTATTAAGTGTCTGAGGTCGGATTTGAACTCAGGTACTCCTAACTCCAGGACCAGTGCTCTATTCACTGCGTCACCTAGCCACCCCCATTCCATGTAATTCTTATCAGTAAACCTAATGGTTTTATCAAGTATCTCTAGTGTGACTACAGAGGACAGATTTAATTTATGATAGCTTCAGTCCTGTGACAATACTACAACCAAGAACCCCACTATTTCTATTGTACCCAATCAATAAGGATAAACCATCACTTCATGTCTAAAAATAACAGTACAATTTTTAGATGTATTTAGATGTATTTCATCCTGTGAATAGGAGACTGTGGTCCAAGAATTAATTAGTCATTGTAGCATCTCTAGAAATAAACAAAATGAAGATTTTATTATTCCAACATATTAGCTATTCAATTATAAAATGGCAATGATACAATCCATAACTTAATAATTTAGTTTAGCAAATATTATTTAATGAATACCAACTCTGTAGAAATACCTGTGCTAAATATCACAAATGATATAAAGAAGAGAAAAAATATGACTTCTGCCTTGATTGAATGTCTAATTTAGAAAATTAAAAATCATTAGACAAAAAACCATAAGCAAAAAACAAATCTCTTTAGCATAAAATATGCTTTCAATTTGTATTTTTCATTTTTTTTCATATTTTCATGATAAAATGGGAAAATATAGTAATTATTTGAATATCTATGTGGATGCACATGAAAAAATCCTTTATTTGTAAAACTGAAAATATTATTAAATGATATTTTCTCTGTATGAATTACAAAGCCCTTTCCTTACTTCCTAGTTTGAAGGTAGACCAAATCAGGACAAAAGGGGAAAAAAGCCTTTCCTTAGGTAAATGAATTAGGTTGGTAAACAGAAATCTAACAGAATTATTGTTCAGTCATATCAAACTCTTAACCCATTTGGAGTTTTCTTGACAAAGATACTAGAGTGGTTTGCCATTTCATTTTTCAGTTTATTTTAGTTTATCTTACTATCCTTATAGGAAATTGAGGCAAATAAAGTTAAGTGACTTGTCCAGGGTCCTAGACCTAGGATCTGAAATGGATTTGAATTCAGGTCTTTACTGTCACCTAGCTGTTCCATACTCAAATATCTTATCTCTTATCTAGATGAGATCATTGCCTTTCTCCACTCCTGAAGTGATAGGGACTTAGATGTATATTCTGGTAATCTCTTTATTCAGTTCCAGGAAGAGGTAAGAGGTAAGAGTTCACCCAATGGGACAATCCTTCATTCCCTGAAGTGAAAAATCAGTTCCAATTCTTTGGAAATCATTATTTCCTGGAACAGTGATCTAGAGGATTGAGCTAGAGTTCTAATAATTTTACTCTTTGGAATGTTATCTTAGAATGGTATATATATATATATATATATATATATATATATGCACACACACACACACATATATGTGTGTGTTTATATGTATGTATACTTTTTTCTTTCTTAGATTTTTACACTTTATTTAAAATTGTCTTGGAGCAGGCACGTTGGAAGGAATGGGGGAAAACTATCATTTTGAATATCAAATCAGAAATTATTTGGAATTAGATTAATCTTTTTTTAATTTAAGGTTTTATTTATTTTGAGTTTTACAATTTTTTCCCTAATCTTACTCCCCCCCCGCCCCGAAGGCAATTTGCCAGTCTTTACGTTGTTTCCATGGTATACATTGATCCAAATTGAGTGTGATGAGAAAAAAATCATATCCTTAAGGAAGAAACATAAAGTATAAGAGATAGCAAGATCAGACAATAAGATACCAGTTTTTTTTTTTAAATTTAAGGTAATAGTCCTTGGTTTTTGTTTGAACTCCACAGTTTTTTCCTCTGGATACAGATGGCATTCTCCATTGCAGAGAGCCCCAAATTGTCCCTGATTGTTGCACTGATGGAATGAGCGAGTCCATCAAGGTTGATCATTACCCCCATGGAATTAGATTAATCTTAAATAAAGTTGTTTCTGACAGGCAGATGTCTGAAGACTACCATATTAATTTTTGGGATCCTGACTCCATGTTGCTCTATTTTCCTTGGTAGCTTTTGTTAACTTTGAGAGTCTCAACCCAATTTGCAAAAGTGATTCCCTGGTCCTGGCATCCACCTGGCCTATGTTACAGCAAAGTCAGAGTGAAAGGAGAGAGTAAATATAGTCCATGGTAGTGGAGAAATATGAAAGGAGGGAGTTGCGATCAGCAGTGGCAATGGTGGAAAAATATGGAAGTAACTTTTGTGATAGACTTACCATAAAGAATGGGATCCATCCTCGACAGAGTTGTTGGTGTTGGAACAAAGACTGAAGCACATTTTTTAATATTATTATTTGAGGGGGGGGTGCAGAGCAAATGGGGCTGGATGGCCTGCCTGGAGCCACATAGCTGGGTGATCATTGGGTGTCTGAGGCCAGATTTGGACCTGGGTGCTCCTGGCTCAATGGCCAATGCTCTGTCCGCCACCCAGCCATCCCTATTATTATTATTTTATTTTATTTTGGGTCTTTTTTTTTTCTTTTTTTGATTTTTGCAGGGCAGTGGGGTTGGGGTGGCTTGCATGTCACACGGCTGGGTGATTATTGGGTGTATGGGGCCAGATATGGGCTTGGGTGCTCCTGGCACCAGGGCTGGGGCTCCGTCCATTGTGCCACCTGGCCATACCTACAATTATTACTATTATTTTTTTTAATTTTAATTTTTTCTCTCCCCTTTACTTTATCGCTCAAGTGAGTCTATATTTTGTGGGGGGGAGGGGGTATTCTGTTTACTCTTAAACAAGAATATTTTATTAATGTATAAAAAACATTATTTGTACAAAAAAAGAATAAATAAATATTAAAATCAAAAGTGATTCCCTGATCTTTGTAAGGAGGAACTATTCCAATAAATGCTAACTTCATTTGAAACCTATATCTAAATGACCCCAGAGAAGAGTTGAGAAAACATACCTTCCTCATTTGTTTGTGGAGATGGGAGAATATAGGTGGAATATTGCTTGTACTTTCAGATGCAACTGATGTGCTGAGTTGTCTTTTCTTTTTTTTTTTATTTTTAAGTCTGTTTAAGTGGGTAGAGGAGAATGAAAGAACATAGATGGGTGTTAAAAAAATAGAGATGCTAAAAACAAAAGATATTAATAAAATTTTTACAAAGAAATTTCTACATAATGCTTTCTAATTCTCACTACTTATTGTCCATGACTGATAGCTTCCTTTGAGTTAGTGATTTGGGGGGTGGGAAGATTGTGATTTATGTGTGATTAAAAGGTGATATTTGCTTCTCTTCAGTGTCAGGTTTGGATTTTGATCACTTGTGAGTCAGAAGGAGAAGAGTTGGCAAAGGATGAAGTCCTATCTCACTGTTTATATTTCCCAACAGAGTTAGAAAAGCATTTGAGGACCAAACAACCCATGTCTTTAATTCCGAAAGTGTTGAAAAGATGCAAATTAGGAAGGGGTAGATGCCTAAGGATAGTGGAGTGAATACCATCTCATCCCAATCCTGGAAAGAGTTGATTTCTCCTTTAAATTAACTCTTCATTTGTCCTGGCAAGAATAAAACACGTTCTATTTAAAGAAATTTCATCATGTAGTACTTTTGCTGCTTGAAAACAGGAAAAAAAATATAATGAGAAGAAAATTCCTTAGGGATGGTATTCTCAAGAAAACTATAAAAAATTATGGAGGGGCAAAATGTATGGATAAATATGGTATTGTTAGCAACTGAGGAGTTAGAAGCTTAGCATCTGCTAGAAGACACTGAAGCTAAAGAAAATAAAAATGATATTTAGTTGAAGCCAATGTTTAAAATTATCAACAGAAAGTGAGATCAGTTAATCATTCCCATAAGTGTAATAATTAGAATTTCTGCTGAGTCCAAGAGACTGGGTATTGCTTCCCTTTCTACCAGGGAATCCCTTTGCTTTGAACTCAGGAGAACTTTGACCAGATTCAGAGCTGGGAAAGCCTAACTTTGGTTCATTATTCTCCCCACCCAACCCTGAGCTCTGGGAAAAAAAATTTTTTTAAAACTTAGATTTGTCTCATGACTAGGATCACCACAAAGGGAGGAATGGAAAGTCAATGTATCACATGAATGAGGTATGAGGATAGGATTTCCCACACAAAAGAAATACTTAATGTGCTGAATGGCACAGGGGGTAGAGCACTGGCCCTGAAGTCAGGAGGACCTGAATTCAAATCTGATCTAAGATTCTTACTAGTTGTGTGGTCCTGGGCCAATTATTTAACCCTGGTTGCCTCACATTCATGGCTATCTCCAGTCATCCTGATTGATATCTGGAATGATGACTCTAGAAGAGAAAGTGAAGCTGGTGACAGCACAGCACTCCCTTAACTCAAAACCATTTCATGCACATGTATGTCATGGGCTCCCTGTTATGGTCTTTTTTCAAAAATAAAGGCCAAAAACATCCTCATCACTTAACACAAAAGGTTCTTATGAGTGAGTATTAACAAAGACTTAAAACAAACAGCAGTAATTACTATTATACTGTCTCAGATTGAGATTCTCAAAACATAAAGCATTTGATCACATTGCTAAAGACATTTTACATTTCACCTTGTCTCTTTACTGTCAAAACAGTTTCCACCAGTTCTGTTTTCTGGAATAACAAGTCAAGGCTTGAGTTCATCTTTTTGTTCGTGCTCATCTTCCCTGATGAAGAATCTTCTCTTGCTAAAACTTCAAACTGGGCATAGTTGTTTGTCACCTGTGATCAATCCAACAGAAAGCAAATAAGGTAACCAGAGGCCCAGACTTCAGACCTCACCCTTTTGAGCCCCAATACACTAGCTCCCATATGGGAATAGTGATCATGGTATTGAGATGAAGGGAAGAATATGAAGGTGAATGTGAGAGGGAAGAGCCCTCTCTGTACCCTTCTAAGAGAATTTTTTTTGTTGTATTATATTTTTATTTATTTTTGTTAGAAATTTCCCAATTCTATTTTATTATTTTTTAAAATTTGAATTTTTATTTGTTTTTCCAACCACATACAACAATGTTTTCACCATCATTTTTTGCAAGATTTTGAATTTCATATTTTTCTCCCTCCCTTCCTTCCTTCCTTCCTTCCTCTCTCCCTCCTTCTGACAAAAAACAATCTAATATAGGATCTACATGTATAACTATGCTAAACATAGATCCATATTGATCATGTAAAAAAGAAGTAAATCCAAATGAAAGAAAAAAAATTAGAAAAATCACAATGTATTAGATAACTTTTAAAAATTGAAGCTTGTAAGTTTTAGCCTTCATTTGAACTTCACGGTTCCTTCTCTGAATATGAATGGCATTTTCCATCACAAGTCTTTTAACATTGTCTTTGATTACTGTACTGCCAAAATGAGCATAAACTTGAATATTTTTGAGAGACTCTGAAGATAAGAAGAGAACAGGAGAAAGTAGATCACTTCATTTTAAAGGTCTACTAAGAAAGAGAGAGAGAGAGAGAGAGAGAGAGAGAGAGAGAGAGAGAGAGAGAGAGAGAGAGAGAGAAAGGAAAAAACCAGCTGTTCTAGTTCAGTGACCATTAAAGGAACCTGGAGTCCCAGGGTGGAGGAAAGCTTCTCTATATATGTACATTGTCCATGAATTCTCCCTCAGGTGCAATCTCTAATTTACAAATATTATTTCATTTTATCCTTATAACAACTCCTGAAGGTGGGTATTATTTTTATGACCATTTTACAAATAAGGAAACTGAAGCTGAGGTTAAGTAACTTATCCAAGGGCACACACTAGTAAGTGTCCAGATCAAATTTCAACATCTTCCTGACACCAGGGCCATTGTACCAGTTAGATGCCTATTCACATAAGGCATTAAGATTTATAATGCATTTCATCTGTAGTAACTCCTCACAATAATATTTTGATAAATTAGGAAACTAAGACTTGGGGAAGTTCTCTGATTTCTCAGTAGTTACCAAGCTATTATTTTGAATTCAGGACTCCTCCAGCCTTAAGAGCAGTGCTTTTTTCTATAACACTACTTATTCTGTTTTAAGATGTAATTCTCTGTACTTCATATAAAATGTCCATGATGAATCCTGAATAAAACAACAATTTTAAATTGAACTCAAAATCTCTGACACAGGAATCCAAAAAGCAATATTGTTTCAGCTTTAATATCATGGGGCTGCCCACAGCTTCCCAACTATGATTCTTTGTTTATTTACTTAAAGAGTATCTGATGTAACTTCTTATCCCTTCTAATGCTGCAAAAAGCCTACAGTATTATTATGTTATAGGTTACTTAGACTGTAGCATTCCTGTATGAGTAAATTACTGAAGGACATGGGACCATAATTAGGATACTTCCATTTGGGGCAAAACATTTGGGTGGTAATACTGGAAAAGATCTGACCATAGATACAGCTGGGGTTGGGAAAAGAAAGAGACTGACCCTCACCTCCATGGGACTTGGGGAAGTGAATCCTTTTAGAATGCCCTAATAATAGGATGCTAACATGGAGGCAGAGATATTATTTAGAGAGATGGTTGTATGTTATGAACCAGCAGAGGACTTCAAAGATAATCCTCCTAGTGAGAAGTTGTTCTCTCCAACCTCAGGGAGAGAGAAGAAATTGTTCTCCCCATAACTGTCAGCACCCTGGAGTGTAGTTCCATTTACCCCATGCTAATTATGGCTAGCACAAGGAAAAACAAGAAGAAATGTTCTTTGTAATGTCAGTGCTAGAAAAGGAATGAAGTCACAAATCAATTTCATTTGGTAGATCAGCAGGCAACATAGCTTTTATTTTATTTTTTCATTTAATTGAATTTTTAATTTTTTCCAGTTAATGAAAATCCATCTTCTCTTTTCCCCTTTCTTTTCCCTCTCCACTGATGAAAAAAAGAAAGGAAAATAAAGCTATTGTAAAAAATATGGATTGTCAAACAAAACAAATTCTCACACTGACAATGTCCCACCAAATATGTATATATATATATATATATATATATATATTTATGTATGTATATATATAATATAAATACAGATAGTCACACATACTCATATACACATCACCTATCTATCTGGAGCATAGGTAGTATGGTTAGCATGACTGTGAGTTCTCCGGAATCATGCAATTCTCAGAGAACTCTGAGATCATTAAAAGTTGTGTCTTGACAATAACATTATTATATAAACTGGAACAACTTCATTGTGCATCAATTCATACAAGTCTTTCCATATTTTTCTGAAAACTTCATCTTCACAATTTCTTTTTTTAAATTTTAAAAAATTTTCTGGAAAAAGACAAGCATTTCCATAATATAGTACAATAAAAAAGATGATTACACATGAAACTGCAAATCCACTATGTACAACTTGTTATTCTTTTTAATATACAGAAGTTATCATATAAATTTCCTTTTTCTTTTTCCTCCTTTTTTCTTTCTTTCCTATCCCCTGCCCCAGAGATGGCTACCATGAGACACATTTCCTAATTGACAGGCACCCCCGCAATTTCCAATTCTTTACTACCACAAAGAGAGGTGGTAAATCTTTTAGAACATATAGATTCTTTTCCTTTTTCACCTAATCATCGTTGGAAATAGACTTAGCAGTAGTATTTCTGGGTCAAGAGTATATATACCCAGTTTAATAACTCTTTGGGGAAAAAGTCCAGATTGCTCTCCAAATGACTGGACTCACAATTCCACCAACAATGAATTAGTTTCATTAATTCTTATAGTACAATAAATTCTATCATATTCAAATGACATAATTTGTTCAGTTTTTCCCCAATTGATTGGCAGTCTCATAGTTTCCAGATCTTTGACATTACAAAAAAGAGCTGCCATACATCATTTTTTTTTACATTAAGTTTTTTTACTCTTTAACCCCCAAATTTTTCTTTGTAATACAGGCCTAGTAGTGATATCACTGGATCAAAAGGTATGCACAATTTAATAATTCTGGGGACATTGTTTCAGATGTTTTAAATTACTTTCCCATAATTAATGATTTAGAGCATTTAGATATGTTCATTGATAGCTTGTATTTCTTCCTCTGAAAATTGCTTTTTCATATTCTTTGAGCATTATTAATTGGGGCATAGCTTTTAATTTGATAAATTTAAATCAGTTCCATATATATATATATATTTAATTTTACTTATTTAAGGCAATGGGGTCAAGTGACTTACCCAAGGTCACACAGCTAGGCAATTATTAAGTAGGCTGAGGCTGGATTTGAACTCAGAACCTCCTGTCTCCGGAGCCAGTACTCTCCCTATATATTTTTTTAGGTTTTTTTTTTTTGCAAGGCAAATGGGGTTAAGTGGCTTGCCCAAGGCCACACAGCTAGGTAATTATTAAGTGTCTGAGACCGGATTTGAACGCAGGTACTCCTGACTCCAAGGCTGGTGCTTTATCTACTACGCCACCTAGCCGCCCCCCTCTCCTTATATATTTTTAAAGTGAGACCTTTATTAGAAAAACTTGCTTCAAAGATGTTTCTTCACTTCCCTACTTCTCTTCTAATTTTAGCAGAATTGCTTTTGTTTGTGTAAAATTTTTAACTTTTTATAATCCAGATTGTTCACTTTGCCTTCTATGATCCTCATTACCCCTTGTTTGTTCATGATTTTTTCCCTTATCTTTAGATCTGATGGGTCCTTCTTACTTTAATTTATCGTGCATAACTTTAAATACTAGTCATAAATTTTCTTCCTTTGACCTTAAGGGGAAAAATTGTTTTTATTCCTCTCACTATGAAAAAATAATAATTTTTCCTGTTTCCAAAAAGAAAAGTGTACTTATGGTAAAGAATCTGTTCCTTCTTACAAGGAATAATGATATTCTCACTGCATGCTCTGATTTATGGGTCTTGGTTTTTCCTGTTTAAATTACTGACATTTCTATTATTAGGCAACAATATGAAAATTAAATTTTGGTTTATAAAAGACAATAGTGGCAAAATTCCTTTAAAGAATAATATAACTAGAATCAAAAGGGTCTGCAATATACTGTGTGATTTTTTACTGTCACTGAAATTAGTTGGATTTGCAAGGTAGCCTTCTTGAAGATGATTATTTTCCTGGAATTTAATCTTGGAATTCCTGAGGTTACCAGCTGGTGGTAGTGATGCTTAGAATCCTGGAGTCCAGATTGTGCAAAGAAATTATTCATCAGACTTGAATGGATGATTTTACATTTTAATTTTCCAATATCCTACACTTCTATGTGCCACATCATACTTTATCTGTAAAGATTTTTGATAAAGCATTAATTTTTAGCTTTATCTCATCTCAGTTGTGGTTAGGGTAAGGCAGTCAGCAATAAACATTACTTTTAATGTTGTTTTAAGTAAATTTGCTTTTTGATATTAAAATATTCCACTTTCCATGTCTAGAAGATATTTATTCTGAGATAAGTAAAGTAACATCTTTTACAATGAAGACTCCAAAACATTTGATGTTTTATAGCAACAAATCAGGAGCACAATTTTCAAATTTGTATAGAACTTACAAATGTCTTGTCCTGAGGACTATCAGAAAGATAGTAATGAAGTTATAAGGAACCCTATATTCTCAAGGTCTCCCTCAAAATAGCACTTAAAACACCTCAAACTAATCAAGCTTGTTGGAAATAGTCACAACAGAATAAAAAATCACAATAAAAAATCAACAAACCTAAGAAGGGCATTATAA
This sequence comes from Macrotis lagotis, assembly GCF_037893015.1. Classification (NCBI taxonomy): domain Eukaryota; kingdom Metazoa; phylum Chordata; class Mammalia; order Peramelemorphia; family Peramelidae; genus Macrotis; species Macrotis lagotis. The sequence continues at coordinate 118,710,314 of NC_133658.1, read as the reverse complement.
TTATTAAAAATATATGAACTGGGCATCTAGGTGTTACAGTGGATAGAGCACTGTCCCTGGAGTCAGGAGGACATGAATTCAAATTCGATCTCAGACACTTAATTAACTAGCTGTGTGACCTTGTGCCACTCACTTCACCCCATTGCCATGCAAAAACAAAAAATGGTACACAAAAAATCCAAAGAAAAAACATGGAGACAATAACTTATAGTTCCAACAAGAAACAAATTCCTTAAAACATAATTAGATAATACCTAAACTCAAGGAATTAAAAGAAGGAATGTTCATCTATTTAAAAAAAAAGGTTAGGGGGTGGCTAGGTGGCACAGTGGATAGTGCAGCAGCCCTGGAATCAGGAGTACCTGAGTTCAAATCCAGCCTCAGACACTTTCCAATTACCTCGCTGTGTGGCCTTGGACAAGCCACTTAACCCCACTTGCCTTGCAAAAAAAAAGAAAGTTAGAGAAATTAAGAGAAACTACTAAGAAAACATAGAGCAATATACTGATGGAGTTCCTGTGGTAGGAAATTAGCCTGCAAAATGTAAAATATCATTGGAAGTAGTTAAAAGTCAAATTAATAGAAAGCAATGTCAAGAAATGATGTTAATTTGGGGGGAAAATCTGACTAACTAAAGTGGAAAAAGGTTAGAAAATAATGCAGATGAATTTGACAGCCTTGGAAGTCAAGAAGAAGGAAGCTCAGAATTTTTCAGATTCCAAAAGAACAAAATAATTTGATCACTTTATTAAGAAAATAATTTGACCACTTTATTGAAGAAAAAATTCCTTAAAGTTTTGAAAATGGGAGATATACCACAAATAGAATTCACAGAATTCTAACATGGAGGGATCAAAAATTAAATTCACCCAGATATGCTATTGTCAAATATTAAAACTATAAATTATGAGGAGAGAAAAAAAATCTTTTAAGCCTCCAAGAGAAGAAATTCTGTATCAAAAAACATTAATGTAAATATCACAATGATTTCCAATGATATGAGACAACAGAACAATAAAACTTTTCATTTTAAAAACTTTTTCAGTTAACAAGAATTTTTTTCTCTCTCTCCATATTTCTCTCAATAGAAAAAAAAAGAAAGTCTTGTAACAAATATACATAGTCAGTTGAGTGGTACAGTGTGGCACAGAATACTAGTCCCAGAGTCAAGAAGACCTGAGTTCAAATCTGACACTACTTATGAGACTGGCCAAGTCACTTAACTTCTGCCTTCCTCAGTTTCCTTATCTGTAAAATGGGAATAATAATTGCACATATATTCAGAATTATTATGAAGATAAAATGAGATATTTGTAAAGTACTTTGCAAACCCAAAAGTGCAATATAAATGCTAACTATTATTACTTCTCATTGAGTTCATCACTCCTAGTCAAGTGATAGATAGCATCTTTTAATCTTCAGTCTTCTGAAATTGTGGTTAATCATTGCAATGATCAGTGTTCTTAAGTCATGAAAGGAAATTGTCTTTCTTTACAATGATGTTATTGAATAAATTGTTCTCCAGTTCCAGTTACTTAACTCTGTATCAGTTCATACAAATCTTTCTAGGTTTCTCTGAAACTATCCCTTTTGTCAATTCTTATGACACAATGTTTTTCCACTATATTCCATTATATTCATATAACATAATTGTTTATTCATTCCCAACTGAAGAGCAGTCTCTCAGTTTATGGATCTTTTAAACTAAATATATATAATACATATATATGTATATATATATATATATATATATATATATTTCTATATGTGTGTGTGTTATATGGATCTTTTTTCTCTTTCTTTAATCTCTTTTGATGTATAGGACTAATAGCAGCAGCATCCCTAAGTCAAAGAACATGCACAGTTTAGCAACATTTTGAGTATAGCTCCAAATTGCTTTCTACAATCACTTAAATATGGGTGCTCTATGCCACAGTTGGTCCAAAGTAACTTGGGTATCTGAGCCCAACGTAGTAAGCCCCCAGGAATAAAGGAGGGGTGTTTCCAGGCAGCCTAAAGAAGTATAAACTTTCTCCAAATGATAAGAGAATAGATCAAGATTTTTGTGCTTTTCAACTTGACCACAGATCTGGTCTGTGTTCAGACACTGAGCTAGGTGTGATAGGGATATTTAGTCTCAAAAAAAGTGGCTTAATGTGTTGTTAGTTCACTGTAATCATCACAAAGTAGCAAAAACATTATGATTTTATTCTATTGATTAATAGCCTAGTGATACAATTAGACTGGGGTGGAAGAAAAGAAGGAAGAGACTGTGAAGACTAAAATAATTTAAAATAGTATGGAATTTAAAAGATGTTTTATATATAAACACAAGAGGTAGGATGAGGCTTGTGAATAAATTGGAATAAAAGGAAAGGGATTAATTCATTTCAGTTAAAGTTCCTAACCTTAAAAAAAGAAAGAGTGGATATTTGTCCTACATGAAATTAAAGAGTTACTAGCATAGAATATAAGAATTTGTTTAGTGTTTATTATTATATTTGGTTAAAGATTAGAAATAATGGCATTAAGAATATTTTTATTCCTTCTGTAAAACAGAGCAAAACACAATTTAACAAAGAATGATAGGAGACAAATCTAATTTAATCATTATGATTTTTGAGCATAAATTTATTAAATTCTTCTAAAAAGGGTCTTTTGAATGGGTTATAAAGGAATTTAATAATTTGTTTTCTATAGGAAATATATGTAATGTCAAAATACAAATGTATCTTTATTCAAAGTAAAAAAGTTACACTAAAATAACTCCTAAATTTGACAAATATTACTTCAAACTAGAAACTATTAATGTCATAAGCAACTTTATTCAATCATGCTTACCAGAAATGTTAGTTTAACTTTTTAAGGAAAAGTTTTAAAATTATTAAAATTATAACTACAAAGGAAAACTGTTATTCTTATCAATAAAAATTAGAAAAATAACAATAATGTCAGTATCACTAGCTTAATTGTTTTTCTTACAAGAGGGAATGTACTAGATAAATCCTGTTTTTAAAAAAGTAATTATTTTTAAAAAACTAATAATAGTAGAATTCTATTACTAACAATAAGATGTATCAAACATGAAAATAAATAAGAAAGCATTAGAGATTCAAACAACATGTTCTAAGAAATTAGATTTGATAGAATATATGGGGAAAATTTTAACTTAATGGCAAAAATACATATGACAATTCATAAGTTTTAAAATAATCATAATTATAAAGGAAAAACTGCTAATTTTATGAGAAAAAAGATAGAAAATTAACAATAGCAAATTTCTATACTTTAATAACAATAAGATGAACAAAGATTAATTACAATGAGGAAAAAATAAACATGAAGATAAATAAAGTATTAGAGACTCAAACAGAATGTTTAAGAAATTAGATTTGATAGAGAAAACTTGAAAAAAGTAGAAATTAAATCCTTTTTCAATATATATATATATGAATATATATATCCCATTCACAAATATATTCAAATTTTAGGTCATAGGGAAATAAATTTACAAATGCAGAAATTTTAAATGATGCATATGGGGATGATAATTCAATAAGACAAGTAAAAAAATAAGATATAATCAGAAGACTATAAAGTTACTCATCAATTAAGAATAATTTATTGAATAATACCTAGGTTAATGAAAACATTGGAAAGTAACAGATCATCTCAATTAAAACCAACATATCAAATTTTATATGGTATAGTACTCAAAGACAAATTTAAAAGCATAAATGCCTATTATGAATAGAAGAGAAAGTAATATATTTAACAAGTTGAATTTGAATTTAAGAATTATTAAATTAAAAAGCAATAACTAAATAAACATGATGATTAAATTAAAATAAGCAGAAATTAATAAAAAATAAAAATTGGAAATAAATGAAATCAAATTGACAAAAAATTAAATCAAGATATTTAAAAAGATTTATGAGGAGCCGCTAGGTGGCTCAGTGGATAAAGCACCGGCGCTGGAGTCAGGAGTACCTGCGTTCAAATCCGGTCTCAGACACTTAATAATTATCTAGCTGTGTGGCCTTGGGCAAGCCACTTAACCCCATTTTCCTTGTAAAAACATAAAAAAAAGACTTATGAAAGGGAAGAATAATTTGTAACTTAATTTTTTTAAAGATTTTATTTATTTTGAGTTTTACAATTTTCCCCCTAATCTTACTTCCCTCCCCTCACCCCCCACAGAAGGCAATTTGTCAGTATTTACAATGTTTCCATGGTATGCATTGATCCAAATTGAATGTGATGAGAGAGAAATCATATCCCCAAGGAAGAAACATAAAGTACAAGAGATAGCAAGATCAGACGAGTTATCAGGTTTTTTTCCCTAAATTAAAGCTAACAGTCCTTGGTCTTTGTTCAAACTCCACAATTCTTTCTCTGGATACAGATGGTATTCTCCATTGCAGACAGCCCCAAATTGTTCCTGATTGTTGCACTGATGGAATGAGCAAGTCCATCAAGGTTGATCATCTCCCCCATATGCAACTTAATTTTTAAAAAGAGAAATCAAGGGATTAAATCAGATATCTAGAATGAAAATTCACAAAAAAGGCAAAAATAGGTGAAGAAAATAATCAGATTATTATACACAGCTTTATGCCAACAAAACTAAGACTTTTAAAGAAAAGGATTAATATCTTCAGTGTTAAATAGCTACTTCATAGAATCAGAGAAAAATGATACTATTATATGGAAAATGGGTAAAGTTTCAGCAAGCATTCAATTCAATTATCATTTATGGATACAAAGGATACAAAGACACAAGATGAGGACCATGTTAACAATGGAAAAACTTGATAAGAAGCTTACACAAAACCTCCTGGTATTGAATTTTTTTTAAAAAAGAAACAATAAAACAGATGAGAAAATTCTTAAACAAAACCAGAGGTATAAATTTAATTGTTATTATTGCCATTTTTTTAGTCATACCCAACTCTTCATATCCCCATTTGGAGTTTTCTTGGCAAAGATACTGAAGTGGTTTGACTCTTCCTTTTTCATCTTATTTTACAGATGAAGAAACTGAGGCAAACAGGATTAGAGCAATAGTCAGTAAGTTTCTGAGGTTGGATTTGAACTCATGAAGAGGAGTTCTCCTGATTCTAAGCCCAATAACCTATTGATTGCCCCCTAGCTGCCCTATAAAATTGATTAGCTATCAGTAAATCGAAGATGATAAAAATTGGAAAGCAAGGAAAGGAGTAAATGAAGTAAAATGAAGAGTGTAATCAAGACAAATGTTCATTGATTAATATTAGCATGAAAACTGGAATGAAACATGTGACTACAATGATATAGGGAAATCCTAGGCGAGGAAATTCCCTATAAAAATATAGTTCAATACTTTCACAGCAACTTATCCTCTTAGAGAGCTTTCTAGAAGAGGGTTTTTTTTTTGGTAGAGAAAAACACAAGACAAAAAAAAAACACAAGACCAGGTTTATTTCCTATAGTATTATTCACACTTTTTCATTTTCTAGTTTATACAGAATATAGAAATAAGTGAATAAAACATTATTCCATAGAAACCAAAAAGAGCTAGGACTTTTCTGACTAAACAAACTGGTCCATAAACAATGCATATCAAAAGGAGCCGCTCCTGAGCAAACTGCTCAATGGTTCTGCCCAAATCAGCTTCCCCTTCAGGCTTTACCCTAACTACATCCAGATGAACAGAAAGGCATAGGAAGGGTGTGTGTGGGGGGGAGGGACGGGCAGGAAATGACCCAACAAGGTAACCCACTTTCCTAAGTAACAAGGGAACCCTCTGAGGTTCCACACAAGTTACTTACAGGTTTTTGCAGAATGGGCCTCCAAGTGGTGGGGAAATGGAATGTCATCATCTAGACTTCAGGGATCTCGGACTGACTGCTTCCTACCCAAATAGGACTCAGTTTCCTAATACTGTTTCTAAGGAAGACAAGTCCTTGGGGAAGGCAAAGTAGTCTCTGCATGGTGTTCCCTAGAGGGCTTCATGATCTGCTCAAACTAGGAGCTCCAATCAATGGTAAAAATATGTCCAGTCAAAGTGTGGGATCAGGGGTTAAAGCCCCTCTAGGAGACTAGTGCCTTTCCCTTGGATTGGCAAAGGAGAGATGAATAGTGTGGGTGGCAACGACTGATAAGCTCTGCAGGGTCAAAAGTCATGGCTGTGGTGATCTATCTATTCTTACCAAACACTCCCCAAGCTAGTAGAGAGAGATGCCAATGAAAAATTGGCTGAATTCTATCTCTTCTTCACCAAGGAATGTTTTTCTTTTGCTTGTCTAATGCTGAAACTTTAAACAGGAAAAAAACAATTCCTGGCATCCCTAAATTCCTGCTGTCAGTCCACATTTGTGATACAAATGATTAAAAAGATACAATTCTCTACATGCAGAACTGCCCCCAGAGTTTCTTCTCTTCTTAAGAGCCCAGAAAAAGCACCCTTTGACATGATCCAATGACTGAGATGGCAGAAAACTGAATGGACCAACAAAAATGTTTTATATAACATACTGACTAGAAGAGATTTTTGAATGCCATTAGACTCCTTTCAATTGGCAAAGCATCAGGTGCTGATTCTATTCCAGCTGAGATCTATAAGGTGGGGAGGGCCATTGCTCATCCAAAAGCTGACTGAAATTTTCCAGGTTATGTAGAATGGAGAGGTTATCCCCCAAGAATTCATGGATTCTTCCATTGTCCATTTCTGTAAAGGTAAAGGGAATAAGTTATCCTGACAAGGATATTTCTCTTTTAGTCGTCGCTGGTAAGATTCTTGCCAGATTCCTTCTCAATAGGCTGATCCTTCACTTGGAAGATGGTCACCTTCCTGAGAGCCAGGCTTCAGAAAGAGTCAAGGAATAGTCGATATGGTGTTTGCTGCCCAACAACTCCAGGAAAAATATCAGGAACAGAACAGAGGTTTGTATACAACATTTGTAGATCTGACCAAGGTCTTTAATACCATCAGTCATGAGGGTTTATGGAAAATTATGTCAATATTTGGTTTCCCAGAGAAGTTCATCAGTATTATACATCAAATTCATGATGCCATGCTTGCCTGGGTTCTGGAGAGTCGATGATGCTCTCAAGATTTCCCATTCACCAATGGATTAAAACAAGGATGTGATGTTTTCAGGCCATGTTATCAAATGCCTTCCCTAAGGATGAACATGGTCTAAAGGTCAGTTACTACCCTGATGGCAAATTCTTCAATTTGAAAAGGCTACAAGCCAAGATGAAAATAGAGGGAGTGGTCTTTTGTTTGCAGATGATTGTTCACTCAATGTAGCCTCTGAAGCTGAGATGCAACAAAGAATGGATCAATTCTCTTCTGCTTGTGCTAAATAACAATGAACACTAAGAGAACACAGGTGCTCCATCAGCCAGCCCCACACCAACCATATGTGGAACCATTGATTATAGCAAATAGAGAAGTTTTGAATATTTCAGACAGATTCACTTAGCTTGACATGTCCCTTCCAAGGAGGTACACATTGACAATAAGGTTGACACATACATTGCCAGAGCTAGCTCAGGGTTTTGGAGGCTTCTATAGAAAGTGTGGGAGAAAAGAGGTATTGACTACCAAGTTGAAGGTCTACAGAGCTGTTGTGCTGACCTCATTGCCTGTGAGACCTGGACAGTCTTACCAACCCCATGTCAGGAAACTGAATTGCTTCCATTTAAATTGTCTTGGGACTTAGATTAGACCAACATTTCACACCCTACACCAAGATAAGATCCAAATGGATACAGGATTTAGACACAAAAAACAATATTATAAGCAAACTAGAAGATCAAAAAGCAGTTTACTTGGCAGATCTATGGAAAGGGAAACAGTTTATGACCAAGGAAGAGACAGAGAACATCATTCAAAACAAACTAGATAATTTTGACTACATTAAATTAAAAAGCTTTTACACAGACAAAACCACTGTAACCAAGATCAAAAGAAATGTAGTAAATTGGGAAACACTTTTTGCAAGTAGTATTTCTGATAAAGGACTCATTTCTAAAATATACAGAGAACTGAGTCAAATTTTCAAAAGAACAAGCCATTCCCCAATTGACAAATGGTCAAAGGATATGCAAAGGCAATTTACAAATGAGGAAATCAAAGCAAACCATAGTCATATGAAAAATTGCTCTAAATCATTACTTATTAGAGAATGTAAATTGAAGCATCTCTGAGATACACATCATACCTCTCAGACTGGCAAATATGACCAGAAAGGACAATGATCAATTGGAAGGGATCTGGGAAATCTGAGACACTAATACATTGTTGGTGGAGCTGTGAACTCATTGGACCTTTCTGGAGAGCAATTTGGCATTATGCCCAAAGGGCAACAAAAATGTGCATACCCTTTGACCCAGCAATACCACTACTGGGTCTATACCCTGAAGAGATGATGAAAAAGGGTAAAAACATCACTTGTACAAAAATATTCATAGCAGCCCTGTTTGTGGTGGCAAAAAATTGGAAATTAAGTGAATGTCCTTCAATTGGGGAATGGTTTAACAAACTGTGGTATATGTATGTCATGGAACATTATTGTTTTATTAGAAACCAGGAGGGATGGAAAGTCAGGGAAGCCTGGAAAGATTTGTATGAACTGATGCTGAGTGAGATGAGCAGAACCAGAAAAACACTGTATACCCTAACAGCAACATGGGGGTGATGATCAACCTTAACGGACTCACTCATCCCTTCAGTGCAACAACCAGGGACAATTTTGAACTATGTGCAATGGAGAATACCATCTGTATCCAGAGAAAGAATTATGGACTTTGAACAAAGACCAAAGACTATTACCGTCAAATTAGAAAAAAAAAAGGTATATAATTATGTAATTTTACTATCTTATACTTTATTTTTCTTCCTTAAGGATATGATTTCTCTGTCATCACATTCAACTGAGATCAATGTATAACATGGAACTAATGTAAAGACTAACAGAATGCCTTCTGTGGGGAGGGGAGGGGGAGGGAAGCAAGAATGGGGGAAAAACTGTAAAAATCAAAATAAATAAAATCTTTCTTAAAAAGTTGGCATATTACTATAAAAAAAATTGTCTTAGAAAGATTCTGAAGATCACCTGGCAGGAGAAGATACCAGACACTGAAGTCTTTTTTTGAGCTAAATTGTCAAGCATTCCAACATTAGAGAGCACAACTATGATGGGTTAACCTCATTGTACACTTGCCAAAAAAATTATTTTATGGAGAACTCACATAGGGCCAGTGCTCACAAGGAGGTCAAAAGAAACAATACTGAGACACCCTGAAGGTCTCATTGAAGAACTTTAGATTTGATTATACAGAATGGGAGACACTGGCATAGGACTGTCCAGCATGGTGTGCCCTCATCAGTGAGGGTGCTGCACTCTATGAGAAGGGTAGAATTGAAGCAGCTCAAAGGAGAAATGACATCTGTAAGTTTAAGAGTACCCAGCCCATGGGGCGGCTAGGTGGCGCAGTGGATAGAGCATGGGTCCTGGAGTCAGGAGTACCTGAGTTCAAATCCAGTCTCAGACACTTAATAATAACCTAGCTATGTGGCCTTGGGCAAGCCACTTAACCCATTTGCCTTGCAAAAACCTAAAAAAAAAAAAAAGAGTACCCAGCCCAGGTGTTCACATGGACCATTTGTGCCTGACCTTTGGTAGAGCATTCCGAGCTCATATACATCTGATCAGCCACATTTGGACCCACTATAATTTGTCTCAAACAACTCATTTTGGTCCTCTTTGATAATGAAGGACAAGAACCAACCAACCAACCAAGAAATTAAGTGATATTTTTCCCCAAATTATACAACCAGTATTTGTTAAGAGGCAGGATTCAAGCCAGATCTTTATACATTATGCCACACTAATATAATATATATATCTTTAAAAAAAAAGACTTGATAAACAGATGTAAAAGAGATCAGAATGTAACAGAAAACATAACTGCTATTATTATAATGAATTTCATATGAATATTACAATACATATAAAAATTTTATAAAATGATTTGTGTTACCATATATTTATTATATATTTTTCATTCAGAATACTTATAAAGAGTTTGAAGTTCCTAATCATTTTTTTTGCTTTGGTTTGGTTTTTTGGGGTTTTGTGGCAATAGTGTTAAGTGACTTGCCCAAGGCCACACAGTTGGGTAATTATTAAGTGTCTGAGGCTGGATTTGAACTCAGGTCCTCCTGACTCCAGGGCCAGTACTCTAGCTGTCCCCCTAATCATTATTAACAGAACTTAATAGCTGATCACATATAATATACAATTAGCTATATTAATAATTTTTCTATTAGGCTGTTTAATTTTAATGGGTATCATTTCTTAGCTTATTTATTCAGATGAGTATACTTTATAATAGGTAGCACAATACAGAGGAAAGTACTGGATTTAGGATCAGGGACCTCTATTCAAACTCTACTTTTGCTACTTGCTACCTACTGATCTTAGGTATATTAATTTCTAATGACTAGAATCAGGGGTATGCAGGTAAATATTTAACAATTTGCTCTCCAGAACATCACTCCCTTTTGAAATTTAATCTGCTTATTAACAACTTTTCTCCATCACTTTCTTACATCTAGAAACTACGAAAACAAGCCTCAATTTGATGTGTTCGCTGATTTCGGAGGTGTAAATGCTCACACTGAAAATTTAATAATTGACTCTCACCAGCTTCTATAAGCAGGCTCAATCAATCATTCCCCTGGATTAGATCCCTTTTAAAGTCCCTTCAGCCCCTAGCCTAGATGTTTGATTTTAAATTAGGTTTAGTATGAGAGGTAAGCAGAAGTTTTGTACTTATTTCTTTCTACTTTAATACTTTTATTTTTATTCATATATATGTGTATGCACATATATATGATATATACATATAAATACATATATTATTTAAATTATAAAGAATAATGAAATTGTAGTATTGAGAGACCATTCAGCAGTGCCTACAGAGGCTAAAGTACTAAATTCTTCCATTTCCTATATCCAGTCATGCATTGTGAATTGGATTCAGATATAAAGATCCCTGACTGGTGAATGGGGGGGGGAACTCTTTTTTTTTCTCTCATTCATTAGCTCAATAAGTTCCTAATCCGGGCTACTGTGAGGATGATTTTTATTACAACAAGACTAAGGTTTCTTAAAAAACAGAAAGTGACAAAGATAGTCTCAATATACTATATTGATCAGTTATGGGACAGATAATTTATTCCTACAAATTTAGCAAAGTACTAAAAATATTATCTCATTTGATCCTCACAACAACCCTGCAAGGAGGTGCTATTATTATGTCTATTTTACAACTGAGGAAACTGAGGCAAACAAGAGGTTAGATGATTTGCTCAGAGTCACATAGAGAAAATTAATTTAACAAAAAAGTCAAAATAAATAAGCAACTAATTCCAGTTATAAGCAGGGAAAAAAATTAAAATAACTACTTACTGTCTTCACTAAGACACATTTTGTATATAGATTATAAAACTAGTGATGCAGCTGTACTTTCCAATTTGCACAGGTTGATAAGAATTCCAGTACCATTTGTAAGGCAACCTTTTGAGGTTCTTTTAATTCAAGAACCAGTCTAAATTAAGTTTTATTTGCAAGAAATCTTGAAACTCATTCTCCAGTATAATCACAGATGATCACCCAGATTGATCTAGTACCTTCATTTTTCCAGAGTAAACTATAAATTATGATGTTAGTTCTAATCTTGTTTTGAGTCAGAGGAAGAAAATCTCACTTAATGCTTCTTAGTGAAGACTAATTCCACTTTTAGAATTGTGACAGGACTTGCTCCCTGTATTTGCATAAAGAATCTGATTTCTCAAGAAATACAAACTTCTGGGATCCAATCCAATACCTCCATATGACAGGAAACACTATCAGTTTTTAATCTTTCACTCTAACAAATGATATCTTTATTGTGACCTTAGGATGAAAGTAAAAAAATTAGTCAATTTTTTTCTTTTGAGAAAAAAAAATAGCACAATGGAAATGATTCACAGGAAACAAATCAAGAAAACACTTAGAACTCCTTGGTGCTGAGGGACCCAAGAACCCATACTATAGCAGAGGAAATTTTTCCTTGATAGAAAGGAGATGCAAATCCCAAATCCCTTAGCAGGTCAAAGAAACTGAGATAGTTGCTTTAGAGTTACATTAATATCCCAAGAGATTGCTTGAAGTCATGGAAACTACAAGAAATACAAGGAAAGAAAAACAATGCTACTACAGGGCAAGTAGAATCTAAAATATATTGAAAAGAAAAGAAACCCATTCAGATTTATGAATATCAAAAATTAAGCTTCTCTTGAAGTAACATTTTAAGAACAAAGAAAAATGGGATTTAGCATATCATCCCAATAAAAGTGGAATCACAGACTTATAGAACTAGAGAGTACCTGAAAGGTCATTATTCTAGACTAAAAAAAGTCTTTCATTTCACAGATAAGAAAACTAAGATCCAGAAAAGTTAAAGTGAATGCCTTTCTAGTCTCCTGATATCCAAGGATGTGCTAAGGTACTTTCACTTTTTCAGTTATTTCACATCTGTCAGCTCATTTTATCCTCAAAATAACTTTGTGAAGTGGATAGTGTATCATTAACTCCATCATTATACACAGGAGAACTGAGACACAAAAAGCTGGAATGATATGGCAAGGATCACACAAGTAACATATTTGGAGGGGGGAGGAGGGCACATATTTTCCCTATTATATGAGATCATTTTCTTTGGTCATACATTTTTCATTTAATTGTAATCCATCCATTGTTTATACCTACTATGTTCCATACATACACTGCTGGACTGCATAGGTATAGACAGAAATGTAAAGACATCAACAAGCTTATCTATAACACGGAAAACAATAAATACACAGGAAAACACAAAATACAAGGTAATTTCTGGAAAGAAGGACAGAACTAGGACTTTTTGAAGGAGGTGACCCTTTATTTGAACTTTGAAGGAAATTAGGGATTCTGAGGAAGAAGTGAGGAGGGAGGCCATTTCAGGAATGGAGCTGGCTTGTGAAAAAGCAAGAGGGAATCTTGTGTACAGGGGACAAAAATCAGACCCATCTGACTAGAACTTAGGGGGACATAGAGAGTAATGATCAGAAGCTGGGAAGGGCAAACTGAAACTGGACTAGGAATGATTTTCAAAGCTTAACATGGTTTTTTTCATTTTATCCTAGAGACAAGAGAGACTCTAGAGTTTCTTGAACAAGAGTGACAAAATCAGGAATATCAATTTTGTGGATGTATTTAGGATAGAGAAAAGGAGATAATGGAGAATGAGAGACACTTTAGAACACTATTTTTTTTTTTAGGTTTTTTTGCAAGGCAAATGGGGTTAAGTGGCTTGCCCAAGGCCACACAGCTAGGTAATTATTAAGTGTCTGGTCTGAGACTGGATTTGAACCCAGGTACTCCTGACTCCAAGGTCAGTGCTCTATCCACTACGCCACCTAGCTGCCCCTTTAGAACACTATTTATTGCAATAGTTCAGGTGATAAAGTCCTGAACTAGCCCTATGAGTGGAAAGGAGACAGATGCAAAAGATTCGGTGAAAGTAGAATCGACAAGACTTGGCAACTGATTGGATGTAAGAGCTAAGGGAAACAAAAGAGTTAAGAATGACTGAGGTTGAGAACCTGAGGACAGGAAAGATGGTGTTGTCTTCAATGGAAATTGGGAAATTAAGAAGAGAGGAGGATTAGAGCTTGGGTTCTGGTGGGAGAGATATAGTTCTGTTTTAGACATGTTGAGTTCAAGCATACAGGACATGCCTACAGGACATTCATTTGGAGATACCTGAGAAGTGACCAGTGATGGTAGGACTGGAGTTCAGAAGAGAGAATCTGACTAGATAAGTAAACCTAGAAGTCACTTGTATTGAAATGATAGCTGAAACCATGAAAGCTAATGAAATTATCAAGAAAGGGTGCAAAGAAAAAACAGAGGGATTAAGACAGAGTCCTGAAGTCCACCCATAATAAGCAGGTGAGACACTGATGATCATCCATTTTTAAAAAAGTAGAAGGAATAGTCAAATAGGTATGAGGATAACCAGGAGAAAAACAGTATTATAAAAAGTCCACAAAAGAGAGTCCAAGAGAATAGAGGTGATCAACTAAGAAAAGAACTAAGAAAAGTATATCATAAATTGACATAGATTGATCAGTAAAGAGAGCATTGGTAAACTTGAAAAGAACATTTTCAGTTGCATTGAGATGAGAAAACAGATATCAAATGGTTAAGATATGAATGTGAAGTGAGTAAGTAAAGGTAATGAGCATAGACAGTTTTTTTCTCAGAATTTGACTATAAAAGGAAGAAGAAATGTTCACCATAGTTTGATAGGATGTTAGGATCAAAGGGCTCCATACTCCATCTGGGTATGGTAGTAGGGAAATAGCTAGCTGATAAGAAAAATTGACAATTACAGAGAGAAAGGGAATGAGTGAAGGGTCCATCTCCAAAAAGACCTGGGAGGAGATAGGATCAAAGACACAAGTAAGAGGAGTTGGAACTTGCAAAAAGATGAGGTACCCCTTCCTCTGGGAATAGAACAAGGGAAGAGAGGAGGATATGTGATGATTTTGAGGTGAATTAATGTTTAGCATAAAGAGAAGAAGAAGTTCTCAATGGATAGTCTTAATTTTTTTTTCAGTAAAGTTCTTGGTAGATTCCCTCACTAGGAGTAGAAATGAAGATACTTATAAATAACTTGAAAAGAGAAGAAATTCTTTTGAATGGATATTTCCCTATACTTCTGATTCATAGATCCATATGTAGGATATAACTAGATCTAAAGAGAAATTTTAGCAAGATCAGTGAGAGAAACTGACAGTCTGGTCATGATTTCCAGAAATAAATAGGGGGTCAAAGAAGCAACTGGAATGAGGGGAAAAGGTACAGTTCTCATGTTCAAGAGTAAAACTCCAAGGCTTTCTCTTTCCTGGGAATTCAATATAGCATAGCATTGTAAATCATAAAGATTATAGGCCCATAAGAATGACTTATTGATTTGCATGTGAGTCTCTTCTGTATTTATTTGTTTATTTGAACTGGTGAAAGTGGCCACTGATGAAAGTCAATGAAGCTGGACACCTGTTCTGCAACAATTTGCTTGGAGACACTGAGAAATTAAGTGACTTGCCTAGAGCTCAGTAGTGTGTTTAAGAGGCAGCACTTGAAATCTGATCTTCCTGAACCTGAGTTCAACTTTTCACCCACTACTCCATCCTACTTTTTTGATTCTTTACTCTATAAAACAAACTTGGTCTATGTTTTGAAGTCTTTTTTGTTTGTTTGCTTTTAGGTTTTTGCAAGGCAAATGGGGTTAAGTGGCTTGCCCAAAGCCACACAGCTAGGTAATTATTAAGTGTCTGAGACCGGATCTGAACCCGGGTACTCCTGACTCCAGGACCAGTGCTTTATCCACTACGCCACCTAGCCGCCCCTTCAAGTCTTGTTAAGATGAGTGATTATATAGAGACCTAATGGTACTCCTTAGGGGAATGCCATCCACCAAAGCTTTCTAGTTCTACTTTGATAGATGTAAATTTGCCAGGAAAGTTTAGAGGTCCCTAAATATACTCTGGTCCTTTGTGTCAGGAGAAAATCTTTGATACAGCAACCACATTATATGGTAGAAATTATTATCTCAGCTCTGGGATACAGACCATAATGTTTTTCATTTTCATTTTCATTAGCTATTTTAACTGAATAATTGTATATCACTTTTCTTCCAGAATATTCAAGGAGTTTTGTATAGATTTGATTAATATTCATATTATTCCCCTTGATTTAAAGGATTGAAAACTCCCTAACATGTTTCTCTTGACACCTGTCCAAATCCTTAAAATGCTGAGGACATGGTGTATATTCAGAGAGAGGAAAATAAAAAGAATGATTTTTCACAACATTTAAATGCAAGTTCATTTCAGCAGTCTAAGATCAACATCCATACTGAAAGGTTCAGTTTTAAATTTGAAAAAAATCAAGTAAAGATGGTCTCAGCATGAGAAATGTCTGCCAATTTTCCACATACAAATAGTTGATTTCTCTTTTAACATTACAGAAGGTGTTTTTCCAGTAGATTTTTTTTCCTGGTTATGCATCTACAAATGATATTTGATAGTACCTATTAACATTAATAATAGTCTGAAAATACACACCAGTTCTATAGGTGGTTAATGATTTTATGTAAAATCAAATGAGAATTTGGATCAATTTAACTATATTTAAACATGAAATCTTTTGGCAAAAGTGATTATATTTTTCAAGAAGAAATATGAACACATGGTATGACAAAGGATATTCCTTTAGAAAATTCACATTAGAGATTCATTTCCTTTTTTTGAAAATGAGGATTATTCTAGAAAATCCAGGAAATCTCCTTATATCTAAAATAGCTCATAATGATAGTGTGATTTCTAAACTTAACAACCAGTAGGTTAAAAATACTGGAGGACTGGGGAGGCCATATACTTGACTATATATGAAAATATATGCAATTCAAACACTCAGATGAATCTGTAATCTCTTTGAGTTCAGAGTTCTCTCCAATGATGCAAATTCTCTCCAATGACTGCTCATCCTGCATAATCCTAGTCCATTTTTTCCCATAAATTTAACAGAAAGGGTCCAATCAACATTTACTTTTGGGGGGGATTTTTTTTGAAAGTCAATGGGGTTAAGTGACTTGCCCAAGGTCACACAGCTAGGTCATTATTAAGTGTCTGAGGTCACATTTGAACTCAGATACTCCTGACTCCAGGGCTGGTGCTCTGTTCACTGTGTCACCTAGCTGCCTCTCTCATTTACTTTTAATACCACTAGGGTAATAGAACACTGATCATGGAGTCAGAAGGATGGGAATTCAAATCCATCCTCAGACACTTGACTAGCTGTGTGACCTTGGGCAAGTCACTTAATTCTGACTGCCTCACATCCAGGGTCATCTCCAGTCCTGATTCATATCTGGTTCCGGAGGAGAAAGTGAGGTTGAAGATTTAGCACAGCAGTTCCTCACTCAAAATTCACATGTGGTATCACCTCCCTGATGTCATGAGCTTCTTCAAGAATGAAAGACAACTCTAACAACATGGGCAACCCATCATCTTTTCCTTTCACACATTTCCTTAATGACATCTTTTATTCCTTTTCTTCAAAATTCTTCTTTGAATAAGTAGGCTATTCATTTCCACTATATTCTTCTCCTTTGTCCTCTTTGCAATATTTACTTTTAATTCTTCAGCAATCATTGCATTACATCTTATAGTTATACAGCAATTCTGTTGTCTCCTCTATGGTGAAAAGTTTGCTATAGTAATCTTCATTAACCTTTTCCATTTTTCCTCTATTTTTTGTCCTCCCTCCATTTTCACCCTTAGATGCCCTTGGGATGATTTTATGTATCTGGAGCCAAGTTTTCTTTTAATTAGTTTTACCCATCTATTTTAGTATGTGATAATATTCATGATCATCCAACATTATTCTTTGTAAGATTTGATATTTGAATTTATATTCTAAATTGATATTGCCTTTGGTCACCATCTCTCTCCACTTGGAAAATCAGATTTTGCCAATATAAAATTATTATATGTTAATATCATTACTGTCATTCCACTTTTCATTACCAATTGTTTAAGAAGTTCAGGATGAAGTTACTTTAATATGTTTATGACATTGATTTTTTCACTTTTTTTCATTTTTTTCTGATTTTGGTCCTTTACAAAATCCTAATGTAATACCTCATTGTGTCTTGTAGTCTATGCCAATAAAATAGCAGTTCTGGCATGTTTTATTGGGTTGGAAAAACTTTGAGTATATGCCCTAGCAGTAAAACCATCTGCTTTCAGGGAACCAACCTAATTAATTATGGATACTCAAGTAAGCTGGTTATTTAATGATAATTTTTTTTTGCATGGAAAGCCATAAAATAAAGGAAAAATACAAAAAGATTTAAAAAAACTCAGAGGAGCAATGGCTAATAATTTTTACAAAGTACTTGGTAGATAAGAAAGCTTAGAGAATATTGGCTAAAAACTTGCATTTAAGATCTTTTTTTTTGTTTTTTAGGTTTTTTTGCAAGGCAAATGGGGTTAAGTGGCTTGCCCAAGGCTGCACAGTTAAGTAATTAAGTGTCTGAGACCAGATTTGAACCCAGGTACTCCTGACTCCAAGGCCAATGCTTTAATCCACTATGCCACCTAGACACCCTTTGCATATAAGATCTTAGAACAATATCAAATGTCTGAATTGGATTCAGCTGAATTAAAATAATTGTATTTTTTGTGTCTATAATAATAATAATAATAATAATAATAATGGTGTATTTGAAGGTTTTTAAAAATTGAGGTGTTTCATGAATGCTAATTATTATTATCATTGGATCTTTTCCTCCCCCAAAAATAAAACTCTTTAACATTTTTCTTACTGATAAGACAGTGAGAATAATAGGATAATAATAATGTAGTCTTACTTCTATAACATTAGTTCTTGAACTTAATTTGTGTTCTCATTTCTGTCTACTGGCAGGAGAAACATTGTAAAATTAGCTTTAGAACTCGTTCTTTGACATCCCTTGCTGGATGTTCAGCATCCTCACATCCACCATATGCCTGACCATTGCCTCCATTGTATGATATTCAATTTCTATCATTTGAAGACTATATCTGCATCTTGCTACCACACAACAACACTGGTAGAATATCATTATTAGATAGAACTTTGTTTCCAGAAAAAAAGGTTAAGGGACATTAAAGGAACTTTCAATTTCCTGAAGGCAAATCAATCTGTTCTCCTTTTTTAGTTCTGGGCTCAATATTCATTTATACAGTCTGTTCCAGATATACATATTATTTATTAGATGAGCCCTCTATGGTGACCATTTAATTGTATGCTATAATTCAAACAATAGTCATTCTTATCTATTTAATCTTTCCTGTATGAATGGGGCCACACTATATTGAGAGGTAATGAATTTCTTCCAGGAGGCCCTATAGTGTTCCAGAACTTGATCCCATCAGAACAATGTGGTAACAGAGGCCAGGTCACTCTCTTCCAGGACGTGATATAGACAACACAATATTATTTGAAAACAGGAACATTTGGAGTGGGAATTCAGCCTCACATGAAATCCTTCTTCAACTTGGACTCTAAACTGGGGCTCCTCTACCACAGCGGCTAGCATACATCTTGATCTTTTGCCTTACCTGATGTTTTTGTGTAGAAGTCACTGCACAAGGTTTTTGTTATTTTTGACACTGCATCTTTCAAGGGATATTGAAAGACTTTGATGTATGTACTCTAAAGCAACAATCTCAAATTACCTTCCCATTGAAAAGTGGGGTATTTAGAACATACTATATATCCACTTGGGGCTCTGAGGGGATGCGTTAAAGCTTTTCTTTTCTAGTGCTGTGGTTCATGTAATGCCATGATTTTCAGTTTATATCCCTTAACCAAACCTACCTAATTTTTAGAAAAGTGTATTTCCTATGTTAGTTGGTTCTTGTCCTTCATTATCAAAGAAGACTAAAATGATATCACTCTGTTTGAGACAAATTACACTGTGTCTGACTGTGGCTGATCAGACCAACACAAGATCAGAATGCTCTACCATAGGTTGGTCACATGCTATGTAAGTATAGTTAGTACAATACATTATCCCAAAAGTTTGAAATACATTCTCCCATAAATACATACTGAGTGTAGAGGAAATTGGGCTGAAGCTTGGAGAACACATGGTCACAAAAGACAAAGTCATAGTGCTTGCAAATACTTTATACTGCAGATCCTTTGATATGGAATAGCTTTTCTACTTTGAATCTGCTCTCCATATCTCAATCAGTTTCTCCCCATTGCTGATCTGGGGACACTGTTAGGGTGGATAGAGAGAGCCCAAAGTGTTTCAGGTCCTTTAAATTTAAAAGCTCCTCCTTTGGCCAATGTTAGCATGAGGAAGATAGATGTGGCTAATGTCAAGGTGCTCCTTTACCCTTTGAATAATTTCTACTCAGTAATTTGTCTGGAATGCCCCTCCCGGGCTCACGGCTCACTCAAATCGCCCTGGTTTTGAACTAGTCCTAGTTTTATACAAGATCCCCAACATTCGACCAAGTATACCAACCACTCAGAATGGACTTCCTGTCAATGTCATTCCAGTTTATGAAGGACTTTTTTTGTACTCAGTCCAAAGTCTAAGATTTATTGATTCAAAAGAGAAGTAATTTCATCTAGTTATTTGTTATTTATGATACTGTTTCTTTCAAAGGATCTTGAATGATTTTGATGAGGGTTTAGCATCTTGACACCTTCTTTAAATGGAGTAGAGTGAATTAATTGACTTATTCAATTAATCCCTACCCTTACATATGGATGGGAGACATCTTAATGGAAGATCCATTAAGCACTGTTTATATTCTAAATCAATGTTGCCTTGTTCTGCCTTCTCTCTTCACTGGACAGGTAGGACAAGTATTTTTTGATAAAAAAGGGCACATTTAAGGCACATTTTTGTTTCCTTGTTAAAGCAATACTCCTGTATAAAAGTATTACAATAGACATTGTTATGATGTCAGTTCTCTAGCAATAAGCTCTCTATTAGTCAATGGACAAAGACCTCATATTTAAAGTCAAATGAAAGTTCATAAATGGTCTAAAAATGTTGTTATTCTCAGAACCCTGTTTTCTCTCTTCCATTATTACTCAGAAACAGAAGGAAGTCACACAGAACAGAAAGTCATTTTGTACCATTTTTCATGTCATGTATTGACATGATGAAAAAATTCATCACCAAGTAGCCAGCACACTGGAAATGAGCCTATTTGTACTTAACTAAATTGGTCTATGGAAAGCAGATCTATTCTATTGCCAGATAATACTTGAAAATCTTCTGCCAGAGCTTGAGCTTTACTGGAATAGCATTAGATAACTCAGCCTCACCTCCACACTGCAATATATCAATGTGATTTTGTGGAAGAATTCTTTCTGACCAATGTATAAAGTAGGGAATACAGCCACAGATACTAAATAGTTATTTATACTACTAGTAATATATTAATAATTATATTATTTATTATTAGAAATATCATGATAAATATTATTTTAATTATTAGTATATTGTATAATAACAATGGATAATATAAATGCAAGATTTTGTCTTCAGTCTGTCTTCTACTAATTACTTATTTGATATCTTAAATTTGTTTATTAGTAATTTCATGTAGATATTATCTCCTCATTGGTAATGTAGTTGGTTGGTTCTAATCCTTCATTATCAAAGAAGACCAAAATGACATCACTATGTTAGAGCTCAATTAGAGAGTGTCCAACTGTGGTTGATCAGATCAAGACAAGCTTGGAATTCTCTTCCACAGGTCCAGCACAAATAGACCAGGTGAACACCTGGGTGTTCACTCTTAATTTATGAATCTCACATTTTCTTTGAACTGCTTCCAACCTGCCTTCCTCAGAAAGCACAGCACCTTTTCCTAGGAGGGCATGCCATGCTGGGAGGTCCTATGTCAGTGTCTCCCATTAGATTCTAAAGTTCTTGGTTTTGTTTTTATTTTTAGGTTTTTGCAAGGCAATGGAGTTAAGTGGATTGCCCAAGGCCACACAGCCAGGTAATTATTAAATGTCTGAGGCCAGATTTGAACCCAGGTACTCCTGACTCCAGGGCCAGTGCTCTATCCACTGCACCACCTAGCCACCCCATTCTAAAGTTCTTAAGAGAGATCTTCAGTATCATTTGTTCTGACCCCCTGGGAGCACTTATCGTGGGTGAGTTCTCCATAAAATAATTTTTTAGCAAATTCACATCTGGCATTCTAACAATATGACCAGTCTATCATTGTTGCACTCTCTGTAGTAATTGAATGCTTAGCAGTTTAGTTCAAGAAAGGACCTCAGTATTTGGTATTTGCTCCTGCCAAGTGATCTTCAAAATCTTTCTAAGACAATTATGGAAGTGAATCAGTTTCCTGACATGGCACTGGTAGATCGTGCAGGTTTTACAGGCAAATAGCAATGAGACCAGAAGAATGGCTCTGTAGATCTTCAGTTTGGTAGTCTAATATCTCTTCTCTCCCATACTTTTTTTCAGAGTCTACCAAATACTGAGCTAGCTTTGGCAATGAGATGTCAACCCCATTGTCAATGTGTACCTCCCTGGAAAAGACATTGTCAATGTAAGTGAACTTGTCCACAGCTTCCAGATCTTCTCCATTTGCTGTAATTAATGGTTCCACATGTGGATTGTTTAATGCTGACTGATGGAGCACCTTTGTTCTTGTTAGGTCAAAATTAGCACAAGCAAAAGAGAATCCATCCATACTTTGTTGCATTTCAGCTTCAGAGGCTGCATTGAGGGCACAATCATCTGCAAACAAAAGAACATGCACCAGTACACCTTCCACTTTAGTTTTGACTTGTAGCCTTTTCAAGTTGGAGAATTTGCCATTAGTGCAGGAACTGATCTTGATGCTATGTTCATCTTCAGTGAAGGCATTTGATAGTTTGACTGAAAACATCATGCTAAAATACATGGGAGCAAGGCCACATCCTTGTTTCATTCCATTGGTGTCTGGGAAATGTTGAGAGTGTAGTCTATCCAGAATCTGGGGAAGCATGCTGTCATGAGATTGACCTACAATAATGATGAACTTTGTAAGAAATAAAATTTTGACATAACCTTCTATAAACCTTTATGACTGATGGTATCAAATGCCTTGTTCAAATCTATAAATGTTCTGCTCTTGGCAGATGTCTGTTCCTCTCTAGGCATTTTTCCTGGAGTTGTTGGGCAACAAACACCATATCAACTGTTCCTCAACCCTTTTTGAAGCCACAGTGGCTCTCAGGGAGGTGACCATATTCCAGGTGAAGGATCAGTCTATTGAGAAGGACTCTGCTAAGAATCTTACCAGCAATGACTAAAAAAGAAATATCCCTGTGATTGTCACAGGGCAATCTATTCCCTTTACCTTTATAGAGGTAAATGATGGACACTTCCTTGAATTCTTGGGGGATTATCTCTTCATGACACATAACCTGGAAAATTTCAATCAGTTTTGTATGAGCAATGGACTGCCCACTTTGTAATTCTCAGCTGGAATAGAGTCAACACAAGGTACTTTAACCATATGAAAAGAGCCTAATGGCATTCAAAATCTCTTCTTCAGGCAGAGTTTCAATTTGAGATAAATGGTCATTGACTTTTGCATTTATTGATGATGGTCTTTTTAAAAAAAAACACTATGAAAGTGTTCAGCCCATTTCTCTAGGATCTCACCCCAATCACTAATCAATGTGGCTCCATCAGCACTGAGTACTGAGATGCACTATATATTTTTGACCCAGAGTCTTTAGGACATCATAAAAGCACTTTGATTTGTTACTATCTGTATAAAACTGAATTTCAACCGCCTTCTTAATTACCCAAGAATCCTGAATCTCTCTGTTTCACTTGTACTTTACATTTGAAGGAATTAAATCCTGTCTTCTTAGAAATGAATGAACTATCCTGATGGTAAACCCTGTGAAGTTTTTCATTTAGCAGCTTCTGTATTTTCCCATCATTTTCATCAAACCAGTCTTTAGGTTTGTGAGTATCCTGACTTAGATTAACAAATACAATGCTGTACACCAGATATCTGATGGCTGCCCACTCCTTTTCTGCTCCACTGATGACAACTATGTGTTTTTTTCTTTCAAGTAATCTTAATCTAAATGTTTATTTTGCAACCAGCAACAAAATGGAGTGATTAACATAAATTGCTTTAGAAATGAGCTAGAAATCAGACAATAATGTGAAGAAGACAATTTTAGTAATACTATTTTTTATACAAGAATAACTCAGTCTCAGTAGAGACTGTCAAAAATTGCCAATGCCGACTATATTTCAAGTTGTCATGGTGAGGTATTGGGAAAAGTTTTCAATTAGCAATAATCAACCTCATTGGCTACAATGCCTCCACTGCGCAAAGCTGCCAACTATGTGTTGGCTCAACTTTCTCTCCAAGTTAGCAACAAATTGTTCCTGCTTAGAGAGGTATTCTAATTTTTTGACTTTAATTCTTCCAGTATTCATTTTGCTTTGGGGCAGCCGCTTTGGTTGAATGTGAATATTTAGCTTGGAGAGGATGAGTCTGTGATCAGTTCAGCATTCTGCACCACATATTGCCTTCATTACTCTCACATCCTGTCTGTCTCTTCTCCTTATGATCACATAGTCTATTAGTGTTTGCTGTGAGGGTGTATCCAGGAAGTTTTATTGCATTTAGGTAAATGGAAGACAATGTTTGTCATTAGAAGATCATGAGATGCACATGTCTTCAGTAGTAAGTGACCACTGCTGTTGCTCTTTCCAATTCTACTCCTCCCAAAGACTCCCTGCCATGACTGGTAGTCTGAGCCTACTCTAACATTAAACTTACCCAGAATTATAAGTTTAGCCTCTTTTGGTTCATTGATTATAAGGGATTCCAGGTTTTCATAAAATTTTCTTTGACTTCATCAGGGTTTTCAAGGTGGGGACATTGACGCTGATGATGGTGACTTGGCAGGTTCCTTCTGTAGAGGGCCAGCTCCTGGGAGTGATAGTCACATATCCTTGGTGACTTTTTCCATAAAAGATATGTATGGATTATTGATCATTGTATGGATCTGTTGGCTCACCAGTGAACCCTGACCTGGGATAATCTGTGGCTCCTGGGGTGGTTGTAAAAGGTTTTTCTGATAGAGAAGTATGCAGATTTCTAAAAACAAATATTGTAAATTTACCCAGGAAATTGTGAAACTGGGTCTCCTTTAACCAGTCATTCCTGAGGTAAGTTTTTTCTATAACAAGTCTGAGTTTCCAAAAATAAGGTTGATAGATTTTCACTTCCCAACCTTGCATGTTTGGGTATGTTTTCCTACCCAACTTGACTCTTGGAAGTTCATGTCCAGACCCACACCAGAGCTATTGTAGGCCATACCTTCAAGTGGTAATCTCATTCATTCCTTTTGGTAGGTATTCAAACTTATTGACTAGATTAGTTTTGTTTTGTTGATAATTTTTGGTTTTTTTGGGGGGGTTGGTTTTTGAAAGACAATGAGGTTAAGTGACTTTGTCCAAGGGTCACACCGCTAGGTAATTATTATTATTTTTTTTAGGCTTTTACAAAGCAAATGGGGTTAAGTGGCTTGCCCAAGGCCACACAGCTAGGTAATTATTAAGTGTCTGAGGTCACATTTGAACTCAGGTCCTCCTGACTCCAGGGCTGGTGCTCTATCCACTATTCCACCTAGCTGCCCTAAACTAACTAGATTAGTTTTGATTGCAAAATATACCATGCTTCACAGTATTCTCTTTCATTGCAGCCACTCCAGAAAAACATGTATCCAGCTCTAATTTCAGTAAGTTGGCCTTCATTTCCCAGCTTTGTTTCACTCAGGACTGCTATTTGGATGTGATAACTTGCTGAGTTCTCTGTTCATCTTTCAGGTCTTATTGAATCTTGTGTTGTCTATGAGTGTGCACACATTCCATGCACTGATGGTGAATGGAATCTTCTTTGAAGAAGTTTTTGTATATTTTTTTGTTTCGACTGTAGGGTGGTATCCTCCTGTCACAGTAATTTTTTTTGAGTACTTTTTCCAGCCCCTTTCTTACATCAGGAGGTAAACAGAGTGATCCTTAAAAGAACTCCTCAGACATCCAGGGGTCTGCCAAATCCCACTGAAGCTTCCAGTGAGGAAATAACTCAATGACCTGAGTCACCTATATGTTGGGTTATGACTACAGCTCCTGTACCTGCTTTGTTATTACTTGCCTGTTTCCACAGGACTTTGAGATAGGAATGGTAAAGTGGTATGAGTGATATCTTTTGATTCATTTGTAAATTGGATTTAAATAAGGCAGAGTTGCAGGAAATCATCGGCCTCACTTTTTCTTCCAATATCATCACTATCCAATAGCAAGACATAATCAAGGTGATGGCTCTAGATGCAGTGTCTAAGCACGCCACAATGCCTGCTTCAGCTGGCTTCATGGTCTTTGGAATGAACTATTCTTGTCTGCCTATTCCACTGGTGAAAGATTTAGGCTAGACACTCGCCACCAACTCACAGATGAATTTGAGACCCCTAAATTACCTGCAACCTGATTTAGCCTATCCACAGAAAAGGTTTAGCAGAGTGTGACCTCTGTGCATGCTACAACTTCTTAGACCACAGGTGACTCAATTGGACATCAAAGGTGGAAAGCAGCCCTGAAGAGGGCTTGACAATCTCCACGCCAGAAGTACTAGTCTTCCCTGAACACACCCTACATCCCTCATTAGGAATATATCCTCCTTAAGAACAAGTTCTGGGGGCGGCTAGATGGTGCAGTGGATAGAGCACTGATCCTGGAGTCAGGAGTACCTGAGTTCAAATCTGACCTCAGACACTTAATAATTACCTAGCTGTGTGGCCTTGGGCAAGCCACTTAACCCCATTGCCTTGCAAAAACCTTAAAAAAAAAAAGAACAAGTTCTGTATCTTCAACTTTTCCTCTGTACTTGTGTACCTGGTTCTAATTAGACACTTAAATAAATGCTTATTTAAAACAACTGTCACATCACAATCCATTATTGAGATAAATCTGCTGTTAGCACATTAACATTATGAGCCCTATTGACCAAGAACATTATTTTACTCTATTGTTAGAATAAAAATTTAACTGAAAAACATATTCAGAGCTATCCTTTTAAAAACAAAAGCCCTTGATAAACGTAGAGACCAAGCACTAGAAAAACCTCATTTTGAGCCAAATGTTTGACATTTGAATGCTATGAAATTAAACTAGGAATAGCATTTTTATCAAAAAAAATAAAAGGAACCTTTTTTAAAGGTTGAAAATGGAACCCTTTGAAAGAACTAAATCAATTAGAATAACAAATGAAATTTAAATGAAACTCCATTTCTTGCTGCAAGAAAGGGACTGTATTACATCAATACATCAAAATCAAATTCAGAAAACACATTTGGAGAGGGAAGTTTTTCTGTATCAAGCCAGGAACTTCAAAACCTGACTTTGTGAGTGTGGGCCAACATACATCCTCTATTCACTTCTGAAAGGACTTAAGTAACAGTGGTCTCCAAAGAAGTATGATCAAGACATTTAGGATGTTAGAATAAAAAGAATCTGATAGAAAAAGCAAAATAAAAGCACAATTCATGTTCATGTAATTAGCACTGAAATAGTTCTTCTTTCCTGACTGAGTAGTGTGCTTTGACTACTCTTTCTACAATAAGGTGGAGGTGAGATTGAGGATAATAGTTTAAATAAATTGTAAACCCCTTAAGGTCAGGGATTGTAAATTTTTTCTCTTTGGACCTAGTACAGTACCTGGTTTATGATTGTTGTTATTCAGTTTTTCAGTCATGTCCTGATCCCATGGGGTTTTCTTGGCAAAGATGCTGGAGTGGTTTGCCAGATCCTTTTCCAGTACACCCCCATTTTACAGATGAGAAATTGAGACAAATAAAGGTTTAATGATTTGCCTAGGATCATACAGCTAGTTAAGTGTGATTGGATTTGAATTGAGATCTTCCTGACTACCAGTCCAACATTACCTAACTGTCCCCTGGCCTATAGTAGCTATTTAATAAATGCTTCTGGATGAAAGAATAAGTTGAAAATATGACAAAATCAAGGAAAGACTTTTTTTTAAGACCAGGAGAGATTTAATCATATTTATAGGTAGGAGAGAAAAATGAAGGAGAGAAGGAGAGATAAGAAAACAGTGATAGACAGAGGGAAAGAAAGAGAAAAGAAGGGGAGAGAGACAGAGACAGCAGAGACAGAGACAGAGAAGGGGAGAGAGGGAGGGGGAAAAGAAATTGGAGATGAAATAGGTTTTATAGCCATCTTCTGAAGGCTATAATAATATAGCCAACATCTATATAGTTCTTTAAGGTTTACAAAGTACTTTACATATTTTATCTCACTTGAACCTCAACCTCTGACAGAGATACTACTCCTATCTCCATTTTACAGAAGAAGAAACTGAGCAATTTTAAGTGTCTTGCTCAGAAACAGATAATAAGTGTCTAAAGCAAGATTCAAGCTCATTGCTTCTGAACTGAAAGGCTAGTGCTCTATCCAGTACATCCTATGGATCAAGGATACTAGTGGAGGCCTTAGACTAAGTCCTAAGGAGGACTATATCATCATCTAAGACTGGAATTAAAGAGATAATGGGTGAAAGCAAAGAGGGCTAGAAGAGACTTAAGGTGCATTCTAGTCCAACCCTCTCATTTTATTGCTGCATATTGCTAGGTACAATAGAACTTTTCAATAAATAACCATC
The DNA here is from genome assembly GCF_037893015.1 of Macrotis lagotis. NCBI lineage: Eukaryota > Metazoa > Chordata > Mammalia > Peramelemorphia > Peramelidae > Macrotis > Macrotis lagotis. The sequence goes on along the minus strand of NC_133658.1, from coordinate 118,681,936 downwards.
CTGGTGTATCGCTCCTTAAACTCTTAAACAATTCATGATAGGCCACCCTTCAGAATGCTGATAAATGCAATGAATAGCCAGGACTTCACTTTCATTTTATCAAGTTTAATGAATTCATATATGTTTAATTTTTCTCCTTTTAATTATTTGTGTTGATTTAAAGTTTTTTCTTTTATAACAGCATCTAGTCCTTGTGATTTGTTTTGCTCATAGTCTCTTCCCATACTTTTCCCATACCTTTTGCCTTCATTGAGTCCAAATTCTTTAACCACCTAACAGAGCAATAATGACTCCTAGTAGTAGGCACTTTGCACTTTAGTTGTTTACTGGTTATTAACAAAAGGGATTATTATCCTTTAATTTTAATAGTTTAATGCAAACACTGTTCTTTGACTCTCCTTTCATTGTGCCTCATCACTCCATACAAAGAAAGGTTTTAAGATAAGGAAATGAGAGATGATGAGGGAGCTTATGGCGGATGGTCTCAATCATTTCAGTAAAATAAGTGATAAAATCATCTGTTGAGGGAGAGCGAAGTAGGGGACTAAGTTGGGGTCATCAGAGGGGGGAAATGGTTTTAAAAATTGGGGAGTGTAATAAGGTTTTAGTCTCTGTGCAACAGGGCCCATTTGAGGTTATATAGTATGAATTTTTTTTAAGTTTATTTTTGTTTGCAAGGCAATGGAGTTAAATGATTTACCCAAGATCGCACAGCAAGGTTATTATTAAGTGTCTGAGGTCAAATTTGAACTCAGATCCTCCTGACTCCAGAGCCGGTGCTCTATCCACTGCATCACCTAGCTGCCCCTGAATTTGTAATAGACTGAGTCAGCAAGATCCATTAACTTCTGTTAGCACTCTTTTGCAGTTTGAGAATAGGATTAGAAAAAGTCAGTGGTTAAGAAACATCATGGCTGAAATAATGAAAGGTGGTTGGAATGAGGAATTTAAAGATAGAAGCTTTACTGGATGACTAACTAGATGATCCAAACTGTAAGTAGAAGGAAAAATGAGTTTTACAGCAGGAGAGAATGAATTTTTCCCCTGAATTTTCTTCCTACTTTCATTAAAAAATCTTTTCTTTTTTTCAGAATTAAAAAGGATTTCCACCTTACTCTTATAAGGGGTTTATATTAAATAAATGAATGTTCTTGAATTTCTAGGATCTAGCACAGAAAAGGAGTCAAACAAGTAGGTCTTAAACTAAATGTTGTCCTTTTTATGAAATCTCTTTATAAAGTGCAAATGTCTCTTGAATTAATTAGAAATTAAACAAAGAAAACAGCAGGGTAGCTAATGATAGGCCACCCTTCAGAATGCTGATAAATACAATGAATAGCCAGGACTTCACTTTCATTTTATCGAGTTTAATGAATTCATATATGTTTAATTTTTCCCCTTTTAATTATTTGTTTTGATTTAAAGTTTTTTCTTTTACATCAGCATCTAGTCCTTGTGATTTGTTTTGCTCATAGTCTCTTCCCATACTTTTTCCATACCTTTTGCCTTCACTGAGTCCAAATTCTTTAAGCTTATTTTTATCGTTTGCTTTAATTTTTCTTTACCCTTTCCTTTTTCTAGTATAGATTATTATCCAATATATAATACTTCCTGTCCTGATCCCAGTCTCAAACAGTCACTAACTTAGTTATTTCTGCGTGGCATTTCTTTTCAAAAATGTTAAATTATTTCATCCCCAGGTCCTCTCAACAGTTCAGAGAACTAGGACAACCCTGGGAGACCTGTTATCCACATCCAGATGGAAAACAAAACAAAACAAAACAAAACAAAACAAAAAAAAGACCACAGAATCCAAATGAACAACTGCATTCACTTTTTAAAGATTTCTCTTCATTTTTTTCCTTCCTTTCCTACAGTTTTCTTTCTTTTCCCTTAGTCTTAATTCCTCATTACACAAAATGACTAATAGATAAACTTGTTAAACACAAATGTACATATGCAACATTCAATAGACTGTTTACCACTGAGGGGAAGAAGGGAAAGGGAGGGTGGAAAAAAATTGTGCACCATAAATATGCAAGTGGATAAATATTGAAAAACTTACATAACATATAATTAGAAAAATAATAAAATATCAGTCATATTATTTCATCCCCAAGCAAGCTACTCTGGATCTACTCTCTAAATCATGGAGTTTGTGATTAGGGTTTCTTGATTCTCTCTGAGAACCTCAATACTAAGTGGAACCTCTGGAAGAAAAAAGACTTGCTCCCTCCTTTATCCTGTTCAAATATTTTAGGTAATTGAACACATAATTATTCTTCTTCATCTCCTTTTGCTCCTTTGACTTTTTAAAGGGCTTCATTGGAGGACTCTCATTCCCATAAAAACTGATTTATGAAGGAAGAAATGTGGTCTAGTGGAACACAGTCTGTTGCTTATTGAATCATTCTTGAAGAAGACCATGACATTAGGGAAATGATTTCATGACATGCATGTGAATTGGATTTGAGTGAAGGGGTACTGTGTAACATCATCAGCCTCACTTTCCTCCAGAGCCATCTGGGTCCAGTGGCCAGATATGATTCAGGATGACTGGAGATGGCCCTGGATGCGAGGTAATCAGGGTGAAGTGACTTGCTCAAGGTCACACAGCTAGTAAGTGGCACAGTAGATAGAGAACTGGCTCTGGAGTCAAAAGAACCAGAATTCAAATTCGGAACATGATCTATTTGCTATGATGAAGAATCAAAACTGCTCCATGACCTTTTATCTTTTCCCTATCTAGCCTAAAAATAATACTTTGCCACTTCTAAGCTATGTTCCCCTATCTGCCTAAGGACCCAGATTCCCATTCCTTTAAGGTAGGATAGTCTGCATAGAGAAGTCTTCTGAAGTATAAACTCCCCTTGAATCTATTCTTTGTAAGACTCCTGTCACCTGCCTTGAGAGAAATATCACAATATCCCCACAAAGTTTCCTCTCCATCAGTAGAGGTGGCTAGGTGGTACAATGGATAGAGCACCAGTCCTGGAGTCAGGAGTACCTGAGTTCAAATCCAACCTCAGACACTTAATAATTACCTAGCTGTGTGGCCTTGGGCAAACCACTTAACCCCAATGCCTTGCAGAAAACAAAAAACAAAAACAAAGAAATATTAACTTGGGTCTTCATTCTTCTTGACACTTTTAACCTCTTAAGGTGTTTTTAGTCCTCAGATTCTTTTACTCATAGATATTCTCTCACTGCCCCAATTGATGAAAGAATTTTCAGTAGCCTTGTCTAGCCTTAACATTATGAAAGCATCAATGTAACTGTTTAGTCTTTTCTTGTAAACAGTACTTATTTACCTTTTTTTGTATTTCTTTTATTAAGTTATTTACATGTTCAAATGCCCCATTCATCTATGTTTGTCTTTGGAGCAATGATTTGAATTCCTTTTGCTAAAATCTGACTTTTTTCCATTCACAATTCAATTCAGCTTTATAGGATGTTATTTTGGGTTTCAAATTTACATCCTTTGCTTTTTAGAAATCAAATTCCATTTTTTCTTTTGTTCATAAATGAGGAAAGATTCAAACTGCTTTTCCTTGATAGATAAAGGCCTCTTTTCCTGATGTCTGAACTACTGATAATTATTTTCTTTCGGATGTTGAAATTTTAAAATCTGACCATTTTTGCGTATTAAACCTATTATTGCTATTATTATTATTATTATTATTGCATCTTGTGGAATCTGTCAATCAGGACTTTGATATCTGTTTTCAGCACCTTGAACATAATTTTTCCCACTGAGTTTTATTATTTAGGCTTTTTATTTCATCAGACTTTTGAGGAATACCTAGGAGTCTTGTACTATTAATATATATTCTATTTTCAAGATTGTTACCTTTGCTTGTACATGATTCAAATATTCTTCAAAAGTTTTTGTCTTTTAATTGTGATCTTTCAAATCTTCTTTTATTTCAGTATTTTTTTTTATTTCTAAATTTGTCATTCTCTTCTTTAGAAAGTACTGTTTTAGATTCATGCTCTATCATACATCCTAAAATTTCTCTCCCTTATTTGTCTTTTTATTTTTTAAGTATTCTGATTTTTACCCTAATTTCCTCTTTTAACTTTTTTTTGTTTTGCTCTTGAACCATACTGTTATTTTATGTCATTGTTCTATTACTATTTGGGGGGGGGATTCCATATAATTATTGTCTTGCTCTTTATTCATCAGAGATTTTTGAGACTTTTCCCTTTAATCTAATATGTATTCACTATATTATTTCCTTTCGTAGGTCACTCATTCATTTTTCCTTCCTTATCCCCCCTTTTTTTGTTCTTCCTGCTATTTGTTCTTTCAAGTTCCTTCTTTTCTGTTATTATTGAGCATTATAGACAGAATTCAAACCCAGATCTTCTGACTCCAGAATCATTACTCTTTCCACTCAACCATATGACCAAAAAAAAAATCACTAAGCATGTGATAATATGCTTGTGCATCAATTAGAGTCAAGATTTCTCATAAAAGAAAATTTTATCTGCCCCTATTCTTGTTTTATTTCTAAAGTTTAATAATTCAATAAGCATTTATTAGTACATACCCAGCAATTGTGTGGGGGTAAAAAGTTCTTGACAGATGATTGGGAGACTTGGCTGGACTCCACCCTTACTGGGCCAAACTGCACCTTCCAGGTTCTTTACTTCAGACATTATTTTCTCTCAAGTCAATGCTCTCAATTCTAGTTCATGAGGAAATGACTTTCCTTTCAAACCTGATGAGGGATTAGCAATGGGAAGAGGAGGTGTCTGAGGTTTGTCTCAGAAAGTGGAACTCAAACTCTCTTACAAACCTCACCTCTGTTTCCATTTCTAAAATTGCTAGAACTATTTGTGGCTAGGATAGATTCACATGTTCTTTGTTTTTGAGAATGATAGAAAAAAAAGAATTAATAATTACACACATGCACACAAAAACACACATCACCTTCTCTCTAGGTGAGCATGTCTCATTAAAAAATCTTCTCCATTGTACACATTAACAACAGCACTGTGAGTTGATTAACCTTGATGGATGCAACTCTTCTCAGCAGATCAGGATACCCTGGGAGACCTGCTATGGACAACAGTATCCACATTCAGAGGAAGAAAAACAAAACAAAGAAAAACTTACAGAATCTGAATGAACACTATATTCACTTTTTAAAAATTTAAAAATTTCTCTTGTTTTTCTTTCCTATCTCAAAGTTGTCATTCTTTTCCCCTTAGTCTTAATTCCTTATACAGAAAATGACTAATCTGTAAACATGTTAAACACAAATGTATATGTACAATGTTCACCAGACTGTTTGGGGTGTGAGGTAGGAAGGGAGGGTGGAAGGAAATTATGTAACTTATAAATATGCATATGCATGTGGATAAATGTTGAAAAACTATTTTATAACATGTAAATTGAAAAATAAAATAAAATATCAATGTGGGGAAAAAATCTTACTTTTCTGGTAAAGAATTGGAAATTAAGGAGATGCCCATTAATTAAGGAATGGCTGAACAAGTTACGGAATATGAATGTGATGGAGTACTATTGTACTATCAGAAATCAAGAGCAGCCTGACTTTAGAAAAATATGGAAAGGCTTGCATGGACTGATTCTGAGTGAAGTGTGCAGAACCAGGAGAACCTTGTATACATTATTAGCAACATTGTGGGACAATCAACTTTGATGAACTTGGCTCCTCCCAGCAGTTCAATGATCAACATTCCTGAGAGACCTGGTAAGGAAAATGCTAATAAATCCAGAAAAAAAAAAAAAAAACCAAGCTATGAAATCTGAATGCAGAGCAAAGAATACTATGTTCACTTTTTTTTGTTTATTTGTTTTTTAGCTTTTTACAAGGCAATGGGGTTAAGTGGCTTGCCCAAGGCCACACAGCTAGGTAATTACTATGTTCACTTTTTAAAATTTCTTTTATTTTTGTTCTTTCTTTCTCATGTTTCCCCCTTTAGTTCTAATTTCTCTTTCACAACATGACTAATATGAAAATGCCAAGTATTATTGTACCTGTACAATTTTTATCAGATTGTTCCCTGCCATAGAGAGGGGAGTAGTAAAGGAGGAGTGGTAGAAAAATGTGTAATTTGAAAGCTTGCAAAAAGATGAATGTTGAAAACTACTTTTGCTTGTAATTGAAAAAGAAAAGAAAAAAAGAAAAATCTTACTTCTCTTTATATATTTCTCTCAGCTACATTTGAATAATCATAAGATTTAAACCTGAAAGACACTACACAGGCCATCTAGGACTAATAATGCAACAATTATTTTCTTCTCTCTGCCCTTCCAGCAGTGGTGACCCTAGCTCTTCCCTGAATCTTAGCACAAGTGAACATGATGCTCAATGCCTTTCTGTGCTATTTGGCATTGTTGCCTCTCGCACAGCATATCTCCCCTCTTAGGAATGGGAGGAGCTGAATTTTCCAAGGGCTCAGGAACATAAACATTGGAGAATGACTGTTCAACAATAGATGTAGGTCTCTAACATCTGATTATATATTTGTAGCACCATAGAGGGAAAAAAGCAATTTATTTGTTCTTTTTAAAGAAGAAATTAAAGAATTTTCTCTCATTCCCATGTAAATTTTTAGAGGCTTTACAACTACTATAAATTTAGTTCTACAGATTAATCTGAATATACTTGAAGAAGCAGGATATAAAGTTCATACTTTCTACTTGAGATGGCAAAACACTGAACACATCTAGTCTTCACAGAGAAAATACGGCATATTCATGACAATCAGTAAATTGGACAATTGCTATGGCAACAAAAATCTCCTCTAGGCTTTGGTTTACCAGAGTGATGCTTAAGCCAGAAGAGGCATTTAGGATACAGAAAGGAAAATATGGAGCAGAAAGCAAAAGCCTTATATTATTTCCAAATTACAGCAGCAGGAAGAAATGACAGCCAAGATTATTTTTTGTTACATTACACTTTTACTAAATTTTTCTGATATCTTTTGTTTTTCCATTCCTACATTTCCCAAGCTATCTCTCTTCCCCCCCTTCCTCTCAGACTGCCATGCCTTATAACAAAGAATCAAAAGGAAATCAAAACAAACAAACCACAAACCAGTTAAACAAACCTAACTAACATATAGAAAAAGACAGATAAGATTTAGTCTGTTCTCAGGATCACTCTTCACATATGATTCAATGATGAACTAAACATTTTCCCCTTAATTTTGACTTCACTCAAGGCCCTATAGATTTTGTTTAGTCCTAATTCCTCATACTGATAAGTAGTTATAATTTGTAACAAGTTATGTTTTTATGAGCTAAAAGAATAGAACACAAATATTCACTTGACCCTAGCTTCCCTTAGTAGCCTGAAATACTGCCTACAATAATTGCTTTCTCACTCAATTTAGATGTCTCAGAAACAAACCTTCCTTTCTTCTAACCATATGAATCTTTCATTTCTAGTGGACATGCATCTTCTGCATTTACTTTCTTTATGAACGTGACTGTGAAAAATCTGTCATTTACCTCTCTTGGCCAAGATCAAATCCTGCCAGATGAACAGATACATAGAATTTTAGAGTTAGAAGGAATCTGAGATCATCTAGTTTAACATCCCGTTTTATAATGAGATAACATGTTTATAGAATTATTGTAGAATAATTTGTCCAAGGATACATGAATAGTTCATATGGGAGTCAGAACTAATATCAAGCTTTCTTCATTTCTAGTCTAGTATACTCTCTGTTGCTCTTTTACTTTCTGTCTCTCAAACAATAATAGCCAACATTTATAATGCTTTAAAGTAAATTACTTTACATTTATTATCTCTTTTGATCTTTATAGGTGGTGCAATTCTTATTCCTATTTTTCAAAAAGGGAAACAGAAGCTAGAGATTAAGTGATTTGTGGTGAGGGATACAAAGCTATTAAGTGTCTACAAAACACTGGACTGGATTAGATGGTTCCTGGTGCCTGTTCTAGTTTTAAAATTCTATTTAAAACTTTTATGATTAATATGGAACTATGTTTAACATGGTTGTGTATGTGTAGCCTATTTTAGATTAGTCTCTGTCTAGAGAAAGGGGGAGGGAAGGGAGAAAGGGAGAAAAACATGGAACTCAAAACCTTACCAAAAAAATGATCTTTGAAAGTTATCTTTGCATGCAGCTGGAAAGATAAATAAATATTTTTGAAAAAAAAATCTAACCAATCATTTCAAACATTGAATGCCAGACACCATGCTAAACACTTCAAATATCTCGTTTGTTCTTCTCAACCAGCCTGCCATGTAGCTTTATTATCTTCATTTTTAATTGAGGAAACTAAAGCTGACAGAGGCTAAATGACTTGCTCAGGGTCATTTAACTAGTAAGTGTTTGATGCTAAATTTGGAGTCAGGTCTTCCTTACTTCAGGATCATCACTGTGCCACTTTTTTGCCTCTTAGTGACAAGAATCAATTATGACATTATTATTGTTTTGAATTCAATGTTCATTAGGCCATCATGCATTTATTGAATACCTGTGTGCAAGATGTCATGTTGGGAAATAGTCACATAAATGTAAACAGAGAAAGAGAAAGGGAGAGGGACAGAGACAGAGACAGAGGCAGAGAAAGACTGAGTCACAAAAGTTTACATGAGAACCTATCTGACTATCATTTTATGGATGAGAAGTCCAGTGAAGTTAACAGCTTGACCAAGGTTATAGAGGAAATTAATGGTTCTTAGAGGACTAGAATAAGAGTTTCCTAAATTCCAGTCCTACAGATATATAAAATGAAATATATATGAGTAGTTTCTATATGTGTATATACCCACACATGTCTATATCTATCAACATCTACATCTACACATACATAAGCCATACATCCTTCTTTCTGCCTGTTCACTGAATCATAGATTTTAAAGTTGGATAACATTGTAGATATCATCTTGCTCTATTCCCCTGAGTTGTCCAACTCCCCATTTTACAAATGAAGAAATTAAAGCACAAAGAGTTAAGTAACTTCCCCAAATTGACACAGGCAATAAGTAGCAAAACCCAATTTTTGAGCTTGGGTTTGAACTCAACTCTTCTGAGTTCAAATCAACATTCTTTTCCAGGTCACCAAGTCAATATTACCCTTGCCTTCCTAATAAAAACTTGGCAAAGGTTTAGTGAGAAATCCAGAAAACTATGAGTGAACATGTCTTTGCAATGCAAAAGATGATGAAGAAGATGTTCTGAGAGAGATTTTCTATATAATCAAAAAGTTATATACATTATTATGCCAGACCCCCTCAAAGAAAGAATTCCCTTGATTCTTTAGAAATGTTTCCCTGGAGACACTAGAACTTTGAAATGATTTAATTATGAGAAACTTCCCCCATACTGAATCATAAAGGGTAAACTTTGATATCTGCACCTCTTCAATAATTTTAAAATAGAAAATCATTAAAACAAAAGATTAATATATTCACACTGCATTATTATCCCTAAAATTTCAGGATTAATAAATTACTCTATTTTGTAAACAATAGACACAAAAAAAGCTTCTAAATTATATTTTGTGCTTTTTGATTTTACATCATAATAATTTCTGGATATGCTATCCTCACTCTTTCCCTAATTTAATAACCAAAAACAGATAAGTAAACTTAACTGTGAGAGGAACTGAATCTGATAGCATTCTCTGCTGAGAATCATGTTGTATCATCTGTTCTCTAGGAGCAATGTTGGTTATTCCAATGACTCAATTATACTCATATATCACACTTTATCTAGTCATTCTCCAATCAGTGAGAAGCCACTTCATTTGCAGTCTTTTATGATCATAAGATCTACTATAAACACATTCTTTTTTAATATTTTAATTATTTATTTTTCCAACTACATCAACAGTGATTTTCAACAATCATTTTTTGCAAGGTTTTGAGTTTTACATTTTTCTCCCTCCTTCCCTTCCCTCTCTACCCTGACAGAAAGCAGTCTTTTTAATATAAACTATACATGTATAATCATACTAAAAATAGATCCATATTAATCATATTATGAAAGAAAAATCAAATGCAAACCAGAGAAAAAATTAGAGAGAAAAAAAGATAAAATACTTAATATAACTTTTAAAGATTGAAGATAGTAAGTTCAGTCTGCATTTAAACTTCACAGTTCTTTCTCTGGATATAGATGGTATTTTTCATCACAAGTCTTTTAGAATTATCTTTGATTATTGTACTGCTAAAATGAATAAGTCCATCATAGTTGATCATCCCCCAATTTTGCTGTTAGTGTGTATGTTCTTCTGGTTCTGCTGACTTCACTCAGCATCAGTTCATGTAAGTCTTTCTAGGCTATTCTGAAGTCCCCTTCCTCATGATTACTTATAGAACAATAGTGTTCCTTCACATTCATATATCACAATTTGTTCAGCCATTCCTCAATTGATGGGCATCCCCCTTCAATGTCCAATTCTTTGCCACTACACAAAGAGTTACTATAAATATTTTTGTACATTTGTACATGATCTTTTTGGGATACAAACCTAGTAGCAGTATTGATGGATCAAAGGGAATGAGCCTAACCATATCAGATCTAAAATTATATTATAAAGCATCAGTCATCAAAACTGCTTGGTGCTGGTTAAGAAAGAGTGGTGGATCAGTGGAATTGATTAGGTACAAAAGAAACAGTAGTAACTGATTATAGTAATCTGTGGTTTTGATAAACCCAAAGATTATAGCTTCTAGGATAAGAACTCACTTTGATAAAAACTGATGGGAAAACTGGAAGATAATATGGCATATCTCACACCATATACCAAGATAAGGTCAATGTGAGAACAAGATTTAGACATAAAAGGTGATATTATAAGTCAATTAAGAGAACCAGGAATAGTTTGCCTGTCAGATCCATGGAAAAGGGAGCAGTTTGTTTTTTTTATTTGGGGGGGAGTTTGCAGGACAATGGGGTTAAGTGACTTGTCCAAGGTCAGACAGCTAGGTAATTATTAAGTGTCTGAGATCATATTTGAATTCAGGTCATCTTGACTCTAGGGCCAATGCTCTATCCACTGCTCCACCCAGCTGCCCCTCAGTTTATTTTTTATCTTTATTTTTTTTAGAAGTAATTTTATTTATTTTTTCCAAATGATATTTTGTTTCCAATTACATGATATGAAAGTTTTTCAACATTCATCCACTTGTATATTTATCTTACATACTTTTCTTCCACCTTCCCTTTTCCCCCTCCCCTCAGAAGTGAACAGTCTACTGAATATTGTACATGTATATTTGTTTAACATATTTACATATTAATCATTTTGTGTATGAGGAATTAGGATTAAAGGAAAAGAATCATGGGATATGAAGGAAAAACATAAAAGAAATTTTACAAAAAGTGAACACAGTGTTGATTTACTCCTAGATTAAGTGCTATATAAGCACAAGGTTCCAAAGTTACTGGAAGGTGGGGGGAAGGAGGATGTTAAACTGAAAAGTTAAATTTTATAGATTTTAGCATTGTTCTTAAACTGAGTAATTTAGACTAAAGGAACTTCTCTGCAAAGCAATCCCAGGATGCTCACTGAGAGCTGAATAAAGTCTAGTTAGGATGAAAAGTGAAAAGAAAAACTAAAGTTAACCTGGGGCAGCAACAGGGTTACTTTCAAGTTTAAACCACTTAACTGGCTAGTTTTTTTCCTATGATCTGTCTGTCTCCTGAATTTCACCCTTTGATGTTCTCCTCATATACTTTTCCCTGGTCATTACATTTCTTATAAAAATTAACTAGAGCATTTCAGATGTATGAACCACAGTGAATCTTATAACAAACATGAATGACAGAGTATCACTCTTTCAAAATCCTTGATGCATTGAAATTAAAAGAGAAAGAGAGATCTCAGGATTCCTGGCTTTTTGCCTTTAGTTTCTTTTTCAGTATCCCTTTTCTGAAGCTCTCACTCCAATGGCAGGCTTACAGCTGATTCCAAACACTAAGCGATGACGAATATCACACTGTTAAAAAGGTCACAGCCTGTTCTGCCAACAGACACTACCAGGCTGACTTGTGAGTGGAAATTTACCAATGATAATGGGGCGTCTCTCCTGTTTTCAGAATTCTAACCCGGGAGATCTGAAGTTGAATTCACTTGCATGGTTAAAAATGTGGCAAGATTTAGATTTACTGACAAGTGGACCTAAATCAGCTTTATTTTAAAATGACCAGATCATTCTATGCATTTCCAGTTACAATTAGCAACACTGTACATGTTTTGCATGATGTTTGCTTTTGTTTGTTCACAAATATTTAGCAGTAAATGTTAAAATTCAGTTGTCACTAAATTGCAAAATCATAGTTTAAAAAAAACCCCAAACTACAACTGGTGTATGAATGCAAAATTCTAGGAATTGTTTTCATTTTCCCTCCTGGTTAAAAGATATTTTTGTTATGTAAAACTGCCTACTTTGAAAATATCTAGGCAAAGGGTCAAGATAACAATTCAGCTATTTAACACAGCCTTGTAAACAAATCACCAGAGAATGGGCTTAAAATGAAGTAATAAATTTAGCTCACCATCTTATGAGTGAGTGAGTTAAGAAACATTTATTAAGGACCTACTGTGTGCAGGGACCTGTACTAAACCACTAGGAATACAAAGAAAGGCATGTCAGTCCCTGCCCTCAAAGAGCTCGTTATCTTATGGGAAAGACAACACATAGGAAAAAAACTGAAAAGGTAATGGGAAAAGTCCCGCAAGAAGGTGATATGAAGAAGTGGGAGTTCCAGAGCTGATTTCATTTTGGAGAAGGATGAGTTTCTGGAGATCATGACGTTTAGTAAAGGAACTGGGTGGGAAATGATGGAGTTAATTCTCAGAGGGCCCTCCTTCTATGGTGGAGGATCCAGGAGGTCTCTGAAGTCCATCCTCTACCATCTCCAATCAGAGAAAGTCAGGAATCCTTATCATCCCCAGGTGCAGGGGATGATAAGGGGAGCTGAGTTTCATTGTTGATTTTATTTTGTAGAATGATGGGTTTCTGGATATCCTGAAATTCACATAAATGACTATTTGAGAAATGAGCAGACTATACATAAAAATATTTAATTTTTTGATTCAGTCTCTTTAAATTAATTAAATTAAAAAAACAGAAAAACAATAATTGTCCTGTGGGTTATACTTAACTCCTTAAACATTTATCTTGTGTGTGTGTGTGTGTGTGTGTGTGTGTACGCTGCATTTTTTTTGTCTAAAACTAAAAGACAAATTTTTTAGCAAACATTTTGAAGGCAATTTCCTAACAAATAAGAATCAATAGAACCCTCATTGAGGCAGGACACAGGCTGTGTTGGGCTTGAAGGTCACCCCCTTTGGGACCGGAAAGACTAGTGCTTGAGTACTGTCTTTAATCACTCCTTGAGGCCACCTCTGTGGTACTTACTTTGGAGAACACCTGGAGTCAGGTGCTAAATCACTCCCCTTGTCCCGCCCACTTTGGATATGCATTTAAGGAAGGTCTTCCAGAGTAGAGCTCTTTTCTTTCTTCTCTTCTTCTTTGCAGGATGGCCACTTTCTCTCCCTAACCTAGAAACACGTGACACCAGCCTATGCTGCTGGAGTAGCCATATAACCTCAGTTCCTTGTAACCAGACTCACTGGAGTCTTAGCCCAGAGGGCTCTTAGGGCTGCTTTCCTTTCCCTCATTTCCTCAGACACTCTCTCCTAGAACTTTGTTATTCAGGCTGGCCTCAAACAGCTTGTTTTCTCTTCAGGAAAAAGTTTATTCTGTGAACTGTGAAGGTTTGTGAAATAAAAATCCTGAGCCAACACCAGGGCTACTCTGCAAATTTTTCCCTTCCAAGAGCTTTCATCTTTATGAAGGCACCACCGATTTCTCTCACACATCATCATAATTCCACTGCAGATATCATTTTTCAATACAGATGAATAAAAAGTATAGGCATAGTTCATTTTATTGCACTTTGCTTTATTGTACTTCACAGATAGGGCATTTTTCTCAAATGAAAGGTTTGTGACCACTCTGCATCTAGCAAATCTATCAACTCCATATTTCCTGTAACAGGTGCTCATATCATATCTCTAGGCCACATTTTGATAATCCTTACAATATTTCAGACTTTTTTCATTATTCTTAGGTCTGTTATGATGATCTGTGTTCAGTGAGCTTTGAAATTAATTGTAATTATTTTGGGGCACCACAAACCATGACTTTAGGGTGGATAAAGTAATTTTGTTTTTCTTATTTAAAAATTTTAATCAGAGAGTTGCCATTGTTTCAAAAGTGATTAAAGTATCCTTGGATTCTTTTTGTGTTGAAATATGAATTTTTTTTGTTTTTTGCAAGACAATAGGGTTAAGTGACTTACCTAAGGTCACACAACTAAGTAAGTATTAAGTGTCTGAGGTCAAATTTGAACTCAGGTCCTCCTGACTCCAGGGCTGGTGCTCTATCTACTGCACTACCTAACTGCCCCCGAAATATTAAATCTTTAGTTGTGACCCTTAAAAAAAAGATGACAACTTATCATTAAATATAGCATTCTGACTGTTCCACTGACTTGCTATCTCTCTTCCTCTCTTCAGGCTTCCCTATTCCCTGAGACACAACAATATTGAAACTAGAATAATTAATAACCCCACATTGGCCTCTAAGTGTTCAAGAGAATGGAAGAGTCCATTAAGCCAATGAGCTACATTATCTTATTTTCAGAAATTGCCAGGCTACTCTAGTCTTTAGCAATGACCACTCTGGTCATTCAAAAGCTATCAACATCGAGGAAAGTCCTTCCACTAGCAAAAAGATTTCAGACTTCTGAATTCCCAAATGAGGGTCAGAATTTTTTTGGTAATACAGCATTTTTTGAATTAAGATATGTGCAATTTTTAGACATAATACAATATTAATGCACACTCACTAGACTACAGTATAGAGTAAATATAACTTTTATATGCAATGGGAAATAAAAAAATCATGTAATTCACTTTATTATGATATTAGCTCCATTGTGGTAATCTGGAACCAGAACCACAAAAATCTCTGAAAGACGCCTGTATCCTATGAAATATTTACTGAGTTAGGTAAGGAATGTTTGGTATGGACAATACAGAGTAGGGTCTGTCTCTCTTTCTAGTCAAAGATGATACTATGGTTTCTGATCAGTCTCAGAATTTACCTGCTTATATTTTCAATTGGGAATAAGCTTTCCAGCTACTAGATGTATGCAAAATGTGGTGCCATAACTTCAAAGTAAATCTAATACATACATTCTGGAAATATAACAGGAACTATTCTACCTTTTCCAAGACTGTTCAGTAGGTACAATAATGCAAGGGTGTTATAAGTTGTTTTTTTTAAACATATACAATCATATAAAATATTTCCATATTAATCATTTTATACAAAAAGATGAATAAAAAAGAAAGAAAGAAAGTAAAAAATAGCAAGCTTCAGTCTGTATTCAAACAATATCCATTCTTTCTCTAGAGGTGCACAGTATGTTTCATCATGAGTCCTTTAGAATGTTCTTGGATCACTGTATTGCTGAGAATAGCCAAGTCATTCACAGTTCTTCAATAATTGTTGTTACTGTGTACAACTTTCTCCTGGTTCCCCCAGCTATTCAAATCCTATAAATATTTTTGTTCAAATAGATGCTCCTCCCTCTTTTTTTTAAGGTTTTTGGGATACAGACCTAACAGTGGTATTGCTGGATGAAAGGGTAGGCAGTTTTATATCCTAGGGTACTACAGGCTTAATGATGATGATGAAGATGATGTTTGCCCTTCATTTTTGAAAACGGGGTCAAGAAGATTCAAACTTGACTAAAAATGACTGAACACAAGAAGGGTAAAAGAATTTCTTGAAATACGCTTAATGGTTGTTATTGGTGGTGGTCCTTCATTCTTGAAGAAGACCATGACATCATGGAGATGATACCATGACAAGTAAGTGAATTGGATTTGAGTGGGAAGTGGGGGGGGGGGGATGCTGTACAAAGTTACCTGCCTCACTTTCTCTTCCAGAGACATTTGAGTCCAGTGACCAAATATGAATCAGGCAACTGGAGATGGCTCTGGATGTGTGGAAATTGTATAAAGTGACTTGCCCAAGGTCACACAGCTAGTAAGTATCAAGTGTCTGAACCCAAATTTGAACTCAGATCCTCCTGACTCTAGGGCTGGTTCTCTATCCACTGCACCACCTCACTGCCCAGGCTTAATATTGAATATTAAATGGAAGAGGAAGTAGTCTGTAAAAAAAAAAAATATCCTGGAGAATATAATGAATGTTTCTGTATCCCTCACCAGGAAACTTTAAGGTTCCAATGAGAGTGATTCCACAGGATTCCAATTTGGTAAGATAACTATACAGGCTACCTTCTCAAGGAGTCATTTCCAAACTCTATCTGATGATCATGCTAGAATTGTACTGTTGCTGGAGTATCCCAGCAGTTGACTTTGCATATTCCTTGGATGTCAGAAAATGCTTGGGAAAGGAAAGCATAAAATGAGAAAGATGGTGACAATACAACTCATCACTGACTGGCAGTACTACCAACACTTTCTATCCTAGACTATTAGTGTGTTGCCATCAATCTTTAGTTATCCTAAAGAAACCTGAAGAAATTCTGGTAAATGTATGTTTCAATAAATTGAACATTTAGATAGAGGTAGGCATTTGCCACTGAAAACTTGACTAGATTTATTGAAAATTTGGGAAAACTAGGAATTGGGGGGGGGACTGAAGATACAAGAGTGTAATAGTGGCTAAGATGTCATAATATCATAATAGTAGAAAGGAGGCTAAATGGAAAAGACCTGGGTTTGAATTTCATTTTTTGCTAGCAGCTAAATCTTTTGAGGAAGCCTCCTCTCTTCAATGGGGCTCAGTTTTCTTATCTGTAAAGTAATGGGGTAAGGTTAGTCAATCCGTAAGTCCTCTTTAAGTTTTAGGAATATGATGAAGTAATAATAAAAAATAATAATGACCAGCACTTTAAACATTTGTTTTATATGTATTATTTTATATTATTTATATTATTATATGTATTATTTTATTCTTAGGTTGTAGAGGGATCTGAAGAATATGGGAATCAAAGTCCTAAGTGGAATCATAGAAAGAAGGCTCACTTCTATGAAAGAAAAGCAAGGAAGAGAGATTGAGGTGGCCTAGCACATTATAAATGCAATTTCTCTCAAAGACAAATGTTTAAGAAAACTTAAAAATATCTGTTAAAGGCACAAAGGAGTATTGTGGGAGAAGGGAACTTGGTAGAATACAAGTTTCTCAGTAAAATAGCAGATAAACTAATCTTTTGAGCCTGGAATTTTTCCTCCTCTTCTTTCTTTTTTTTAGACTTGCCATTATTTTTATTTTCTAAACACATCTTCCAAGTCTAAACTCTCTTATCTCCTACATTTACTTTGCTATGAAGGGCAATACCAATCTCCCAGTCTCTCAGGCTTGTAACCTAATAGTTATCCTGAACTCCTCATTGTCTCTTATTCCCTATAAACAGGGTCTATTGATTTCACCCTTGCAGCAACTCTCTATTAAGACCCCTTATCTATGGTGACCTTGCCATTATTCATCACTAATACCTAGATTATTTCAGTAACTTGCTGATAGGTCTGATTGCCCAAATCTCTCTCTTCTTCAATTCATCCTCCATTCAGCTACTAAAATGATTTCCCTAAAGCACATATTTGATCATGTCAAGCCCCTACTCAATAAACTTCTGTGGCTCCCCATTGCCTACAGTATCAAATACAAATGCTCTGTTTGGTATCAAAAGACCTTCATAACATATCTGCCTCTTACCTTTCAAGTTTTCTCCCCTAAATATACCATTTGATCCAGCCCTTGTTACTGTTTCATGAATACTCCATCTCTAAGCTCTGGATATTTTCTTCTCTGGCTGTTCCCCATGCTTGCCTGGAATGCTTCTCTGTTCTGAATTCTGACTTTCCTGGCTTCCTTTAAGTTCCAACTAATATCTCATCTTCTTCAGGAAGGCTTCCCATAATTTTAGGGCCTTCACTTCGTTAATTATTTCCTATTTGTCCTATATTTAGCTTGCTTTATATATAAATTTGTTTGCTTGTTGCTACCTTCATTAGATTGTAAGTTTGAGGGAGGAACAGTCTTTGGTCTTTTTTTGTATCCCAAGTACTTGCCTCAGAAGGCAGATAGGGAGTGCAGTGGATAGAGTGCTGAGTCTGGAGTCAGGAGGACTTGAGTTCAAATCAGGTATGCACTTAGTCATGTGACCCTGGGCAAGCCACTGCACCATGTTTGCCTCATTTTCCTCATCTGGAAAACGAGTTGGAGAAGGAAATGGTAAACCACCCTAGTTGTTCTGCCAAGAAAACCCCAGGTGGGATCATAAGAAGTCAGACATAACTGAGTAAACAACAAGCAAGTACCTGCCACATGGTAGGCAGTTAAATACTGATTGATTGATTTCTATTCAAAGCATTTCAAACATGCTTAAGAAGCCCAGAATACAATTGACCATTTTTGCTATGTTGACATTCTAGGTAAAGGTGATATACTAATTTCTAATATGTTTACAATTATGCATCATATATTAGAAAACTTGCAGGAGATGATTAAAAGTAAAATAAATAGAAGCAGAGGTTGATTAATAAAGGGAAGAGAGTGACAAGGTGAAAATGCCCACAAGTATTTTGTCTCTAAATGTACAGGAGAGCAAGAATCATAAGGACTGGAAAGCTCACTTCCAGCAAATACAGAAAGCAAGAATAATTTTATAGTGACTAACAGAGAATATGGTGTTTGTACTTTTATCATGTCGAAATGATTCTCTGTGCTCAAAGTGTAGGATTCTCCTCTCTATCTGTCTCTATGTCTCTGTCTTTCTATCTCTCTCTCTCTCTCTCTCTGTCTCTCTGTCTCTGTCTCTGTCTCTCTCTCTCGCTGTATCTCTTCCCCCCCCACCCAGTCTCTCTCTCTCCTGGAATAAAGGTAAAAGGCTTGAGGAATGCTACTCCACTCATCCTAGGCCCAGAGACTCAGACACCAGTCCTTTTGCATTCCTGACTTTATCCACTGAGCAGGGTCACTGACATAAGACTCAATCTCCCTTTCTTTTCTCTTGCTTGAAAGAGAACTGACATTAACCTCTGTCTTTTACAGGATTCTAGAAGATTGTAACCTGAGTCAACAAGTACTTATCTTTATTCTATTGTCCACAAGCTCCTACTTCTTCCTCTCCTAAGTCCAACAACAATAATAATAATAGTTAGCATTTATTTACCACTTTAAGGTTTGCAAAACACTTTACAAATATTCTATCATTTTAAATTCATAAGAACCTTAGGACCTAGGTGCCATTGTTATTCCTTTTTTTTTTACATATAAGGAAAATGAAGCAGATGGAAGTTAAGTGGTTTACCCAGGGTCCACAAGACAAATCAATGTTAGAGGCCAGATTTTAATTCAGCTCTTCCTGATTTTAGGTCCTGTATGCTATCCAGAATCACTTAGTTTCCTTATTCCCTACCCCTCCTTGCTCTCTCATTCCAATCAACCTCCAAATTCTCTCAAGTCTTGGTCCATTTCTTTCTTACCCTTCCACTTTACCCTCTGGAACTCCCATTTTGTCACTAATAAACTTTTCTCCATCTTAGACTTTCTTCTCTCACATTTCTTCCATCTCTTGACATTCATGGAGACTTGGTCTCCATCTTAAAGATTGCTTGCCATCATCTTAGGTGCTGTTTATTTTTCTTCTCATGACTACTGGCACACTGCACCAGAATGAGTGGATATAATTCAGATCTCTCTCTGTTGCCCTGACTCAATAACATCTCCTCCTTTGATGGTTACTACAAATATATTTATCCTTATCCAATTCCTGGTGGAATGTTAAGCCTAGAGACTTAATGGGAAAATGATAGTTCCCTATTTTGAGGGCAATCATATAGAAGGATTAGACTGACTCTGATTAGTTCTAGAAGGTAGGACTGGCAGCAGTGAGTAGAAGTTATAAAGAGTTAAATCTAGGCTTGATGTCACAGTCAACTTCCTAACAATGAAAAAGATCTAAAGGTCAAATGAGCTGCCTCAGGGCTCACAGTACATGGAGCAACTGCAGGACCAAAGTGGTTATTAGCAGGCAGTGATCTTTGCAGCTCCCTTCCTCCAACTAAAGCTTCCAAGCAAGAATAGGAGAGGTGAAAACTAAAGAGATAAGCAGGAGGTAATTAGACTAGGGTTTTGGTTTTTGTTGTTTTGTTTTAAATTTCAGTTATTCATTCACATGGTTGGAGCATTAACAGAAACAAAAGACAGGAGGAACTGATCATCCTTAATCTAGTCCTGACCTTAATATCTTTAAATAGGTGTGATGGACATTTGGGTTATATTAGAAAATATGCAATATCAATGAAGAAAATTAGCAAATCTAGGAACCACACATGAAAATTCTCTGTGCCCACCCTACTCCACCCAACTTAATGTCTAATGCTGCAATATCTTGATAACTTCTCAGGATATTTTTACACTACTCCTTGCTGGGTGTGGCATCATTGCTGGACTAGGAGCATGGCTTCTCTGCCAGCTTCTGGGACAGTTATGGTCCTTGGCTACAACACAGTCAGGCACATTCAGAGAGTATGAAAACCCTTAACCTAGGACCAATAGGAAGCCTCTCCTGTTCTTAAAGGTCTTAGCAACATACTTGCTACAAGCATCAAATGCTTGCTCATTCTCTCTCTCTCTCTCTCTCTCTCTCTCTCTCTCTCTCTCTCTTCTCTCCTGTTCTCTCTTCCCTTCTTCCTCTCTTTCTCCTCTCTCTGTCTCTGTGTCTCTTCTCTCCCTCCTTTCTCTTCTGTCCTCTCTTTCCCTCTCTATCTCTGTCTCTCTTTTTCTGTCTCTGTCTCTCCCTCCCTTCTCTTTTATTCTCTCTCTCTTCCCCTCTTCTTCTCTCCTCTCCTGTCCTCTCTTTCTGTGTCTGTCTCTCTCTTTCTCTAACTAGAAGATTAGGATTATAACATGTTTGAATTCTCTTCTCATCCTGCCTGTAAATTCCTGCTTTCTGGGGCCATATATTTCTGCTGTAGGTTGTTAATGACAATGGGTGGGAGAAGAGACAGAAACACATTCCCTTCCCTCCTTGCTACCATCTATGAGAGTACAAAAGTGAGTCCTCAAGAGCTAAGCTCTTTCTCCCAAACTGGCTTTGTTGACTCTCACTTGCCTCAGAGCTGGATCAGCTTGCTTTGTGTCTGGACCAGGCTGATACATCTTAGTCAGTCATTAGAAGGTGCCTCCTGAATTACCTTTTCCGAGTATCCTCTGATCCCATCAGGTTGATTCAGGATCCCCAGTCTGATTAGGGCCCAGCGCTATTATGCTGTCATGCTGGGAAATTAAGGGGGAAAGGGAAAGGAATGGTATAGTGCCTCCTATGTTTAAGGTATTGTACGAAATGCTTTATAAATATAATCTCATTTGATCCTCCCAACAAACGGAAGCAAACTGAGCCGAGTATTAAAGACTGTAATTGAACACAAGGCTTCTTGACTCTACTTCATCAGCTAGCTGGTTTAGGAAAACTGTTAGGAAAACTCAATTTGAATAAGGACTGCTTTGATCCAGTTTTTTTTTTTTTAACTCTTGTCAAAACTACTATTGGATGACTAAGGGACGGAAAGGGAAGTTTTAGAGTGGAAAAGAAGGATTTTGTGTCAAGGAATGTCCTGGAATCCTTGAATATATTGTTTGGTTTCCCAAATTTAGTTTCCCATTTTAGTCTGAACTCTTCCTCATAATCACTGTCCAGGTGCAATGCCTTCTAGCTATATTTATAACCTGTGGTTCAAAGTCCATTTGTGTAAGACTCTTCATTGGTAGAGATAGATTTTTCAATGATGCTTGCCTGCTTGAGGGAGTTGGCAAAAACTTGGCCTTCATTTTTGAGAAAGAAGAAACATTATTCCAGATTCTCTTCAGCTTCTTGAAGAGAAAGAAAGTCCCTGAGAAGATGACATGTAGAGGAACCAGAATCTCAATTATGTGCCTATCCCCATGTTACATAAGAATACTATCAAGAATTGCACTTGGGTGAACTATGAGACTTTCTCTCTTGGTTGAGCTGAGTATCTCACTCCTAACAGAAGAGTTCATTCATTTTGTATTGTCCAGTACATTTTCACACATATATATATTTTTAGGTTTTTGTTGTGTGTTTTTTTTTTGCAAAGCAGTGGGGTCAAGTGACTTGCTCAAGGCCACACAGCTAGGTAATTATTAAGTGTCTGAGGTAGAATTTGAACTCAGGTCCTCCTAACTCCAGGGTCGGTGCTCTGTCCACTGCGCCACCCAGCTGCCCCAACACATGTATATTTTTGCTGTTTTGTTTTGCTATTTGTTTTACTCACTATCAATAGGAGTTCATTGTGGAACTGGAATTTGATAGAAAAGGATTCAAGTTTTAGATATGTAAACTTAGGATACTTCTTTCTCATAAAGAGATATCCATCAGAAGCACAGTTTGATTTTAAAAAGTATTTCTAATCATTGAAATAAAATATCTATCAGAACAGATATAGTTCTAGCCCAATCAATCCTCTTTCTGTGAGAAGAACAGAAATTGTTTGCTTCCTTAACCAATATACTGCTTTTTCTCCTGGCAGGGATTGATCTTCCTTGGAGAAGGTTGGGGGATTACACTCTAGAGACATCTATCTATTGTTGCTTCCCTACAACAACACCTAGAAAGAACCCCATAGGCAGACATAACCCACATGAACAAAACACATACAGCACAACCTGATGCTTCTCCATGTTCTACCTGGTTTCAATGACTCCCATATCAGTAACATGCTGTCTAGCATTCCAACCTCATTTAATGTAACCCTATTACTGTCTTCCTTTTTTCTTATTTGTATCTCTAGCACTTCATACTCAGTGTCTGATTCATAACAGATATTTAATAAATGTTTTTTGAAATTACTTTAACAAAGTTATCTTAGATTGAAACTATCTGGGAATCATGTATAATCAAAACATATGCAGGAGACTTCACAGAGAAGAACCTTGAAGCCTAAGTTTCATTCTTTAAAACCAAAGAGTTTTTTTTAAAAAATAATTAACAAATAGGGGCGGCTAGGTGGCACAGTGGACAGAGCACCGGCCCTGGCGTCCCAAGTACCTGAGTTTAAATCCGGCCTCAGACACTTAATAATTACCCAGCTATGTGGCCTTGGGCAAGCCACTTAACCCCATTTGCCTTGCAAAAAAAAAAAACAAAACCTTAAATTAACAAATATGGACACATGCTTATAAACAAATTACAAAAATGTTATTTTGATGAAAGTAGACATATTAGTTGGAAGTCTTTTTGGTTCCTTTTGTTTTTTTATGAATAGGATTGTGTGTTTGTGTATGTGAGTGTACAGACATAAATGGTAGAAATGGTAGTGATAATAACACATTTGTGATTTTTTTTCTCTTTTGGGGGGAATTTTCTCCTTTTTTAAGATATTTAGAAATTTGTCTATTGTTTGGGTCCAGGTTCATTTTTCTCTCTAGTAGTTTTTTGCTATTCTATAAAGAAAAACTGTTTATAATTCTTTTTTTTAATCCTGCTTCATCATAATGTTTTTTGGGGTTTTTTTTTAGGTTTTTGCAAGGCAAATGGGGTTAAGTGGCTTGCCCAAGGCTACACAGCTAGGTAATTATTAAGTGTCTGAGACTGGATTTGAACCCAGGGACTCCTG
Source organism: Macrotis lagotis (assembly GCF_037893015.1). NCBI lineage: Eukaryota > Metazoa > Chordata > Mammalia > Peramelemorphia > Peramelidae > Macrotis > Macrotis lagotis. The sequence continues at coordinate 118,658,226 of NC_133658.1, read as the reverse complement.
ACTCCAAGGCCGGTGCTTTATCCACTACGCCACCTAGCCGCCCCTATAATGTTTTACAAATGGGTAATATTCTAAACCAGTATTGTCCATAGCTGCTATGTCTCAGTTTGGCAAGGAGATTGAGCATTTGTTAGCTGAGGTTGTTTCTGGGCTCTTTTGGTCTCATTATTTGGTGCCCCCTTTTTTTGACATTGGTTAATATTCTTTAAGAAATAATGATAATAGGGGCGGCTAGGTGGCTCAGTGGATAGAGTACTGGCCCTGGAGTCAGGAGTCCCTGAGTTCAAATCCGGCCTCAGACAATTAATAATTACCTAGCTGTGTGGCCTTGGGTAAGCTACTTAACCCCATTGCCTTGCAAAAAACTAAAAAAGAGAGAAAAAAAGAAATAATGATAATAAGAATGGCTATCTTTACTTTTATACATTTCCTATTTTTCAGCACCAATACCTCATTAAAAGAGGTCAGGTTAAAGTTGCTGTAACAGCATGCTGTATCTTCTCCTTGTTCTTTGTTCTAATTTGTTATTGACTTTGACCTCTGCTCAAAGAAGTTGATGATCTGTCAGCTTCTTCTGCAATATCAGTAACATCAGTAATCAGTCACTTCCTGTATGTTTAGATATAATCAATGATGTGATGTCAGCACAAGAGCCAAAGCACAAATTTTCAGGATTGTTCTGCAAAAAATGTGAGAACTCAGTTTCAGTGGATTTCTTGTGAGGATGAATTATGATACCATTGCTAGATATTCTTTTAAATAACTTCCTTTTGGAGAGGACTCAGTGGACATCCATTCTGGACAAACAGAGGGAGCTGTTTTCAGAGTTCTTGAGGAAAAAATTGATCATTCATTTTAATAGCAACAACCAACCTGAATGGGCCCAGAAGAGATGGGAACATTGAAGATCATCCTCTCAATTTCAACTCTGATATCTAATAGAATGAATAATTCAAGGATAGGAGCTGTTGCAGTTAGACCGATGCCGAGAGATTCTGGTCAAGTACTTCTCATTTCCAGAGATTCATGGACTATATTTTACCTAATCATGTGAGAATCCCTCAGCATTATTTTGTGATGCTCCACAATCAGGTGGAAGGAAACTACAATGAAAATCTAGATGGTGGTGAGATATCAGAGTGAAGTGACTAACCTGAGCTCTCATCAAAAAAGGTCTGTACCTTATTTGTTGAGTGAATATGACATACTGCCTTTTGGGAAATGATGGAATGTATACCATTCATCTATGCTAAGCCAAACCCAGATATCACTTACTTTCAGCATAAATGAATTTGTTAGAACTCTCAACCACACCTTTGCCACTGATTCTAACTATTAATGGAAAGAGCATGCCAAAGTATATACCTTTTTATACTTTGTCAGTCTGATGTCTGAGATCCAGGAAAACTCCATCAAGAGTCTGATGATTTCTGGTAAAGCATCACTTACAGATGGAGAAGGTATACTTATGGGAAGAAAAAGAAATGGAAGGAATTAGAATAGGCAATGAGGAAGCAAAGCTATCACTCTTTGCAGATGATATGATGATATACTTAAAGAATCCTCAAGAATCAACCAAAAAAACTTGTTGAAATAATTAACAACTTTAGCAAAGTTGCAAAATACACAGTTAGGTGGAGCAGTAGACAGAGCACCAGTCCTGTAGTCCAGGAGGACCTGAGTTAAAATCCAGCCTCAGACACTCACTAGTTGTGTAACCCTGGGCAAGTCACTTAACTCTGATTACCTGGCATCCAGTTGTCCTGATTCATATCTGGCCAGTGGTCCCAGATGGCTCCAGAGAAGAAAATGAAAGGGGCAGCTACTTGGCTCATTGGAGTCAGGAGGTCCTGAGCTTAAATCCAGCCTCAGACAATAATTGCCTAGCTGTGTGACCTTGGGCAAGTCACTTAATTCCATTACCTTAAATAAATTTTTAAAAATTAAAAATAAAACAAGAAAGTGAGGCTGGTGACTTAGTACAGTACCCACTCACTCAAATCCATTCATTTGCTTGTCGTGGCATCATCTCCCTAATGTCATAGTCTTCTTCAAGGACAAAGGACAAATATCATTCAGGTTTTTCTGAAATCAGCCTGCTCATCATCTCTTATTGCACAATAGTACCCCATTACATTCATATAACACAACTTGTTCAGACAATTCCCTATTGATCAATATCTTTTTAGTTTCCAATATTTTGCCACCAAGAAAAGAGCTGCTGTAAATAATTTTGCACATAGAGGTCCTTCCCCCTTTTTTATGATCTTTTTGGGATATCTAGCAGTTGTATTGCTGAATCAAAGGATATGTACAGTTGGATCGCCCTGTGGGTATAGTTTGCAAATTTCTCTCCAGAATGGTTAGATAAGTTTATAACTCCACCAACAGTGCATTAGTGTTCCAATTTTCCCACATCTTCATTTATCATTTTTTCTTTTTTCCATGTTATCTAGTCTGATAGGTGTGAACTGATGCCTCAGAGTTATTTTAATTTGCATTTCTCTAATCAAAAGAGATTTAGAACAGTTTTTCATATGACTATAGATAACTTTGATTTCTTCATGTGGAAATTGCCTTTGACTATCAATTGGGGAATAGTTTGACTCAGTTCTCTGCTTTTTGAGAAATGAAGCCTTTATCAGAAACACTTGGAGAAAAGATTATTTCTCAACTTACTGCTTTCCTTCTAATCATGGTTACATTAGTTTTGTTTGTACAAACCTTTTTTAATTTAATATAATCAAAATTATATTTTATTTTTTGTATTACTCTCTATTGTTTGGTCAAGATTATTCCCTTCTCCATAGATGTAACAGCTATACAATTCCTTGCTCTTTTAATTTGTTCATGTATCCATTTTGATCTCATCTTGGTATATGGCATGAGACTTTGGTCTATACTTAGTTTGTGTCAGATTTGTTTATCAGTTTTCCCAGCAGTTTTTGTCAAATAGTGAGGTCCTGTCCCAGAGGCTGAGTATTTGAGTTTATCACACACTAGGTTACTATGGTCATTTACTACTAAGTCTTATGTTCCTTATCTCTTCCACTGATCCACCACTCTATTTCTTATTTAGTCCCAAAGAGTTTTGATGAAGGTTGCTTTATAATATAGTTTGAGATCTGCTAGACCACCTTCCTTTGTATTTTTTTTATTAATTCTCTTGATATTCTTGATCTTTTGTTCTTCAAGATAAATTTTGCTATTTTTTCTAGCTCTATCAAGTAATTTTTTGATAGGTTAATTGGTTTGGCACTGAATAATTATATTAGTTTAGAGAGAATTGTCATTTTTATTATACTGGCTCAGCCTATCCATGAGCAAATGATATTCATTTAGATATGACTGTGTGTAGTATTTTATAATTTTATTCTTATCCTTCTTGGGTTTGTCTTGGCAGATAGATTCCCAAGTATTTTGTATTATTTACAGTTATTTTAAATGGAATTTCTCTTTCTATATCTTGCTGCTGGGCTTTGTTCATCACATAAAAAATGCTGATGGGGGGGCGGAGCCAAGATGGCGACATGAAGGGATCCAGTCTTAGGAGCTCTCTGATAAAAACTCATAAACTAAGGACTCTAACTAAACTTTCGAGAGACAGAACCCACAAAGGGACCCAGTGGGGCAGTTCTCCTACTCAAGGTAACCTGGAAAAGAGCAGAAAGGCTCTGCTCCCCAGGGTCGGAGAGGCGGCTGCCAGAGGGGTGGCCCGCCAGAGCCAAAGAACTTCAGCCTCCCGGAGGCAGCCCCAGGGCACTGGGAGCCCCGGCTCACAGCAGCGGGGGAGTCTCCTGAGCTGCACCCTGGGGGAGCACCGGCACAAAGTGGGGGAACAGCAGTGGACCTCTACCAGAGCAAGCACGTGGAGCCCAGCCCTCAGGGCACACAGCCAGCAGCCTGGTCTTTCAGCAGCCCAGACCCTGAAACAGAAGCAGGTGGAGCAGGTAAGCAGGAGCCCCCAGGGCATGAGCCCATTGAGCTGAGGGAGGGGAGTGAAGAGAGACTGCAGAGCTCTGTCCTCTGCCCCTGGAACAGGACTCTGGAGCTCTGACCACATTCAGATCCTGATCACAGTCTAGGCCCCCCCATAGAACAGCAGGGCCCCCCCCTCAGCCCCGTGGCAGAGGGGGGTGCTTATGGTCATTCACAGACCAGGAGGGAGGACAGAACCTCACACACTGAGACCCTTGTGGGAGTGCCCCAAAAGCTCAGGAAGCACCCCCAAAAACAGGCTTAGGCTGGGAAAATGAACAAAGAAACAAGAGGAAGACCATTGAGAAATATTTTGCAAATGAGCCCAAGAAGGATCAAAATACTCAGTCTGAAGATGAGGAAGCACAAGCTCCTGCATCTAAAGACGCCAAGAAAAACAGGAATTGGGCTCAGGCTATGATAGAGCTCAAAAAAGACTTTGAAAATCAAATGAGGGAGTTAGAAGAAAAACTGGGAAAAGAAAGGAGAGAGATGCAGGAAAAAACATGAAAATGAAGTCAGCAGCTTAGTCAAGGAAATCCAAAAAAATGCTGAAGAAAATAGCATGCTAAAAACCAGCTTAGGTCAAATGGATAAAACAGTTCAAAAAGTTATTGAGGAGAAGAATGCTTTAAAAAGTAAAATTGGCCAGATGGAAAAAGAGATAAGAAAACTCTCTGAGGAGAATAAATCCTTCAGACAAAGAATAGAATTCAGGGAGACTGATGAAATTACCAGAAATCAGGAATCAATACTTCAAAACCAAAAAAATGAAAAATTAGAAGAAAATGTGAAATATCTCATTGAAAAAACAACTGATATGGAAAACAGACTTAGGAAAGATAATTTGAAAATTATTGGAATACCTGAAAGTCATGATCAGGAAAAGAGCCTTGACATCATTTTCAAAGAATTACTACAGGAAAATTGCCCTGATATTCTAGAAGCAGAGGGCAAAATAGAAATGGAGAGAATCCACTGATCCCCCCAAGAAAGAGATCCCAAAAAACCAACCCCTAGGAATATTATAGCCAAGTTCCAGAACTCCCAAGTCAAAGAGAAAATATTACAAGCAGCCAGAAGGACACAGTTCAAATATCATGGAGCTGCAGTCAGTATCACACAGGACTTAGCAGCAACTACAGTGGAAGCTCATAGGGCTTGGAATACAATATACCGGAAGGCAAAAGAGCTTAGAATGCAGCCAAGAATGAACTATCCAGTAAGGCTGAATGTCCTCTTCCAGGGAAAAAGATGGACTTTCAATGAACCAGGGAAATTTCAAAGGTTCCTTTTGGAATGGCCAGAGCTGAACAGAAGGTTTGATCTTCAGATACAGGACTCAGGTGAAGCATGGAGATTGGAGGAGAGGGGGGAAATATGAGGGACTTAATGAGGATGAACTGCATGTATAGAAAAATGATACTGATAATATTCATATGAACCATCTCAGTTAATAGAGCAGGTAGAGGGAGTTTTTATAGTTGAAGCACAGGAAAAAGCTGAATTCAAAGATAAAATATGGTGTAAAAATGGAGTCAATAAGAAAAAAAAGGGAAATGGAATGGGAGAAAGAAAAAGGAGAGGGGGAATAGTCCAAGCTATTTCACATAATAAGATTTTTTTTTATTACAATGAGTTATTGCAATGAAATGGAAGGGGGGGAGGCAAGGGGGAATGAGGGAACATTTGCTCTCATCAGAGATGGCTAGGAGAGGAAACAGCATATATACTCAATGGGGTATAGACAACTGGAGTAAGAAGGAGGGGGGAGCAGGGGGAAGGGGTGGGGATGTGAATAAAGGAGGAGAGGATGGACCATGGCGGGACAGTGGTCAGATATAACACATTTTCTTCTTTTACTTCTTGCAAGGGGCTGGGATTGGATGGCCTTCCCAGGACCATAGGGCCAGGTGGATTCTGGGCCTAAGGGGTGGTAGGGGGGCTAAGGGCTTCTTGGCCCCAGGACCAGGGATCTGTCTGCTGCCCACTCAACAACCCCACAGCAGAGTCAGAGTGAAAGGAGAGAGAAAATAGAGTACATGGTAGTGGAGAAATAAGAAAGGAGGGAGTTGCGATCAGCAATGGCAACGTTGGAAAAATATGGAAGTAACTTTTGTGATGGACTTATAAAGAATGTGATCTACTCATGACAGAGTTGATGGTGTTGAAACAAAGACTGAAACACATTTTTTGTTATTATTATTTGGGGGAGGGTGCAGGGCAAGTGGGGCTGGGTGGCTTGCCTGGGGCCACATAGCAGGGTGATCTTTGGGTGTCTGGGGCTGGATTCAGACCCAGGTGCTCCTGGCTCAAGGGCCAATGCTCTGTCTGCCACCCAGCCACCCCTACTATTATTACTATTTTATTTTATTTTGGATCTTTTTTTTCTTCTTTTTGGTTTTTGCAGGGCAGTGGGGATTGGGTGGCTTGCATGTCACACGGCTGGGTGATTATTGGGTTTACGAGGCTGGATATGGACTCAGGTGCTCGTGGCTCCAGGGCTGGTGCTTCGTCCATTGCACCACCTGGCCATACCTACAATTATTACTATTATTTTTTTAATTTTAATTTTTTTCTCCCCCTTTACTTTTTTTGCCCAAGCAAGTCTATCTATATTCATGCGGGGAGGGGTATTTTGTTTACTTGCAAACAAGTATATTTTATTAATGTAAAGAAAAACATTTGTACAAAATGAGAATAAAAAATAAATTTTACAAAAAACTATAAAAAAAGAAAAGGAAAAAAATGCTGATGGTTTAGGTAGCTTTATCTTACATCCTGCAACTTTGCTAAAGTTGTTAATTATTTCAAGGAGTTTTTTGGTTGATTCTCTAGTATCTCTAAATATATCATCATTTCATCTGCAAAGAGTGATTGCTTGCTTCCTCATTGCCTATTCTAATTCCTTCCAGATCTTTTTCTTCCCATGAGTATACTTTCTCCAACTGCAAGTGATGCTTTACCAGAATCATTCAGACTCTTGATGGAGTTATCCTAGATCTCATACATCAGACTGACAAAGTAAAAAAGGTATAAGCTTTAGTATGCTCTTTCCATTAACAAATTAGGATCATTGACAAAGGTGTAGTTGAGAGGTCCAAGGACCTTTAGTGTTTCTTCCATTTCATGCTCCCCATCAGTCCCCTTCAAACCTATTCCCAATATGGCAGGCCCATGGAAGCAGATGCAAGCCCAGGAATCCCTACTGTTTCATTAAAGGAATTTTGATCCTAAAAATCATTTGATTGTTCCTTCTAGATGTTTTGATCTTAATATTAAAAAAGACACCCTTTTTGTCTCCTTCTGCCCACTTGTCTCATCTTCAGAATCCTGGAGTAATAATTCTGCCTAAAGCAGGCCCTTTCCCAGGGGAATGGGTGAGGGTGAAGGAGTGGTTGTCATCCAAGACTGCCAAAGGTTTAAGAGAACCCATGATTCATAGGGTCAGTGAAGAGCAATGAATTTTGTTCTTTCAATTCAAATCAAAGGATGAAAATTCTTGACAATCTTATAATTCCTAGCTTACAGTTATTTGATAGCAATTGTCTAAAGAGGAAACTAGAACTGATAGGTTAGTGCCAGTGCTTCCTGGCCCAATTTTTCTTTTCCCTAAGTAGCAATATAATTTGCAGTAGGGCTTGTCTCCAAAGCTACCTCTCCCTGCCCTGAAGAGGGACAAGAATGAACCAGCATAGGGAAGCTGGTTGACAAAAAGACCTAAGCAGGGCAATTCCAAAAGGGTTTGCTGTCTAGTTGGCTCTAGCCATGCCTTTTTGGAAACCATTTCCCCCACAGGCATAGCTGTCACTGAATGTGTGACTTAATTTGTTCAAAAAGTGTTATTTCCCTTTTTTAGTACATATATATGGGATGAAAGAAAATAGAAAATTAAAAATCATGGCAAGAAGTGGGAGAAGGCCAAGGCTTTTTGTTATTTTTCCCCCTTCCCCACCACATATTATGCAGCATGATCTGGGTCCAGTTATAACCATACAATCCGTCTTTCACCCATATAACTTTATAGGTGTTCCAAAGTTTAAATTCTGCCATATTTCTGGTAAAAATTCTATTACCAGCTGTTAAGTCAAGCTTTCTATTGTTTCTAAACGTCAAGACCTTCCTCACAAATTTCTATCTTGCTTTTGTCTGTCTATCACTGACATATTTGGTTTTTTTTTGGGGGGGGTTGTTATTTATTATAACTACCACATATTTTTAGATGAATAGATTTTGTGGTAGAGATGAAGCCATCAAGCCCATTTAGAAATCTCAGTTTCCTACCATTTCTGTCCCTTATCCTTTATGAGTTTTCATATTTTTATATTTAATTAGTGTTTTGTCCATCTGCCATTTTTGTAAACTCAATTCTCAAGAAGAAAAGAAAAAAGTAGATCATTTCATGCATCTCTCTTTGGGTTCCCCATCTCTCAGTATTTGCTTATTTCCTAGGATATTCCTCACTTTTGATAATAGTATTCTTGAGCAATAGATATTGGAGGTATCTTGAAGAAAGAATTGCTTGTATAGGATGATTCCTCCTAGGCAGTGCTTTAGATTCTGTCTACTGTTCTATAGAATGCTAAAAATAGATCAAGTCCTTGAGAAAGCTTTTGGGTACAATGAGGTACAAAGGTAAAGGAAAATCAAGGATGTACCTTCAATATTTTAAAATCTCTTCCTTCCCTTTCCTTTCCTGAATGATTTTCTAACACTTGAAGGGAATTAGGGAAGAGGCTAGTGTATGTTTTCCTTTTTTTTAAACTTTATTGTATTTTATTTTTTCCAATTACATGTAAAGATAGTTTTCAACATTTATTTCTTGTATTTGAGTTCCACAATTTTCTTCCACCCTTCCCTCTCTTCCTCCTCTCCAAGACAGCAAGTAATCTGATATTGGTTATACATACACAATCACATTGGCTATACATACACAAACACAATATTTACATATTAGTCATGATGTATAAGAAGAATCAGAACAAAAGGGACAGAGGTATGAGAAAGAAAAACAAAAACAAATTTTAAAAAGTGAAAATAGAATGCTTTGGTATGCATTTAAACTCTATAGTTGTTTCTCTGGATGTGGATAGCATTTTCCATCACGAGTCTTTTGGAAATGTCTTTGATCACTCTACTGTTGAGAAGAGTTAAGTCTATAGTTGATCATCACACAATGTTGCTGCTAAAGTGTACAATGTTCTCCTGGTTCTGCTCACTTCATTCAGAATCAGTTCATGTAAATCTTCAGTTTGTTTTGAAATCTGCCCACTCATGAACTCTTACAGAACAATAGTATTCCATCACATTCATATACCACAACTTGCACAGCCATTCTCCATTTTTTTCCTCTCTCTGCCTCAATTTTCAATTTTTTTTGTAGGGCATGTTTTCCTAATCAGCTTAAAATTATGTCTACTGGCCTCTCATGGGGAGAGGGGGAGGTAGGGCTATCTTTTTTCCTCTTCTAAGGAAACTAGACTAGAAAACTGTTCCCTTACAGGATTATACTTTGAACTTTTTACAAACTGAGAGCTGACTCAAAAGGCAAAGCCAAGACTAACCAGATAAGCTTGACACATTATTCTCTAGTTTTTTTTGAGCCTGTGTAGTTACGATCCTGCAACAAAGAGTCTTTCTTTTAGGAGCTGTCTTAGGGCAAAAGCTTTAGGTGGTCATCCATGTGACCTGAGAGATCCTAAAAGCAAATGTTATCCCAAGAGATTATAGCATCTAGGCAATGATGGAGAATACTGGAGAAGTACAGATGTTTTATGTGCTCATTTATATGACCCCAGGAAGGAAGTCTTTTAATAATTATTTCTGAACCCTTGCCTCCTGATTAGAATATTTCCTAGGTAGTGTAATCTTGAAGTCAAATCATTGAGATTTCCTGGATAGAGTTAACTTTGGGAGTTATCTGAAAAGTAACCCCCAGATTCAGAGATAGAATTCCTCTAGGAAAAAGAAGTGGTTAGGGGAGCAGTAAAGAATTAATACCATAATCTAGAGGAACAGAAGACTTGTTCTTTGCTCTCTGTTATTACCATCTTTTTTTCAAACAGTGAAGATCTTATAAGAATAAGATTACTAATGAAATGACCCCAAAATGTATTTTCCTTCCATAAGGAGTCCAACCCACAGAATGACATATCTTGGGAATCTAGAAGAATATTGTATAGGACCAAGGAAAAGGAGACAAGGATTTCTTTCCCTGGAATGTTAAGGTCTTGCTCCCTTGTTAAGCCTAAATATAATTCCTTTCCAGTGGAAGTTCAAAAGTTGTACTTATCAGAACAGAACTGAGTTAGTTGTTTATGGGCTATTATGAGTGCTTTATGTTTTCTGCATCTGTATATACCAATAACTAGCATTTATTTGGTACTTTTAAGGTTTGCAAAGCACTTTACAAAATATCTTTATGTAAAATATAAAATGAGATAACATTTGTCTCAAATTCTGTGAATCTTTTGCACCTTCTATATTTTTTGTGGAATGAAATAGAAGCTGTCAGAAGACACTTGATATTTATTTGTTACCTTTAGTATTTGTATAGGAGCTAAAAGGTTTTTTTACCAGAATTTGTGGAAAGTCACACACAAGCTATTTATAAACTATAGTGGGAGTAAACTCTGGGTGGGGGTAGAGTGGGTCACAGAAATAGAGCACCGGAGTTGGGAGTCAAAAAAAAAAAAGAGAGTTCAGATTAGCCTTGGACACTATCTGTGTGATGCTGGCTAAATCACTTAACCTCTGTTTGCCTCAGTTTCTTCAACTATAAAATAGAGATAATAATAGTACCCACCTCTCAGAGATGTTATGAGAATTGGATAATATTTGTAGAACATGTAGCATAGTGGGTGGAGGGAGGGAGCACTCTATTTGATGGATATAGACATGCATTTTTATTTTATTTTATTTTATTTTATTTTATTTTATTTTATTTTATGTTTTTGAAAGGAATACAGGGTTAAGTGGCTTGGCCAAGGCCACACAGCTAGGTAATTATTAAGTGTCTGAGGCTGCATTTGAACTTAGGTACTCCTGACTCCAGGGCCAGTGCTCTATCCACTGTGCCACCTAGCTGCCCCTGGGATATAGACTTTTTAAAAAATGTATTTCTTTTTCCAAATAATCTTTTTTTCAATTAACAGGCATTTATTTTCCCACCTTCCTATTTTCCTCTCCAAAATTGAAAAAGAAAAAAGAAAAACCTTAAAACCTGGGGAGGTAACCAAAGTTAACCAACATGCATAGCACGGCAAAACAAATCTCCCTTTGGCCATGTACAAAAATGTGCCTCTTTCAGCATGCTAAGTCCATCACTTGTGGAAAGGGAAGCATTCTTCATGATTGGTCCTGTGGAATTATGGTTACTAGTTTACTGATCACAGTTCTTAAATTTTTCACTGTTCACCATACTGTTGTTAGAGTATGCTCCAAGACACTTTCAGTTACTACCTCTAGACAAGAATGAAGAGAAAGGAGATAACATGAGAAAAGTTAATCCTTAGAAGTTAATGTTTATGGTAAGATTTCTGAATTGCTTCTTATCTTTTAAATCAATATTTCAAAGGATCTATGATAAGGAGTGTGGGTATTCCCCTCTATGAACACTGATCATGAGCTGCTGTGACCAAAAAATTCACCTGTGGGTCATTTGTTTCCAAACTTAGGTTGCTTTTAAAAGTCTGCCAATAAATTAATATTCAAAGTCTTCTATCTTGATGCTGTTGCTGTTCAGTTGTTTTTCATTCTTCATGACTCTATTTGAGGTTTTTTTGACAAAGGTATTGGAATATTTTATTTCCTACTCTAGTTCATTTTATAGTTGAGGAAACTGAGACAAACTGGGTTTACCTAGGGTTACCCAGGGCCACACAATTTCTTTCCTTTTTTTTGTTTTAATTTAAATTTACTTATCAACTTACATGCAAAGATAGCTTGCAACATTCTTTTTTTAAATAAGATTTTGAGTTTCACATTTTTCCTCCCTCCCCTTGACAGTGAGTAACCTAATATAGGTTATATATCAGATATATGTAAAACAATATTAATATATTTCTGTATTAGTCATGTTGTAAAAAACAAATCACAACAAAAGGGAACCAAAAAACCAAGAGAGCATAAAGCATAAAGCAAAATTTTAAAATGGGAAATAATATGATGTTCTGGCTGTGGTTGTGAATATTTTCCATCACAAGTCCTTTAGAATTATCTTTCATTATTGTACTACTGAGGAGAGCTAAGACCATCATATTTGATCATCAATGTTGCTGTTAATGTGTACAATTCCTAGTTCTGCTCACTGCACTCAACATCAGTTCATATAAAATTTTCCAAGCTTTTCTGAAGCCTATCTGCTCATGATTTTTATGGGACAATAGTCTTCCATCACCTTCAAATATCACAATTTGTTCAGCCATTCCTTAACTGATGGGCATCCCCTAAATTTCCAATTTTTTGCCGCTACAAAGAGAGAGGCTATAAATACTTTTGTACATGTGGGTCTCCTCTTTTCCATGATCTCTTTGAGATACAGGCCCAGCAGAGGTATTGCTGGATCAAAGGGTACACAGTTTTATTACCCTTTGGGCAAAGTTCCAAATTGTTTTCCAGAAAAATTGGATCAGTTCACAACTCCAACAGTGTCTCAGTTTTCCCACATCCTCTCCAATACCGATTCTTTTCTTTTCTTTTTTTGGTCATATTGGCCAAACTGACTGGTATGAGGTGAGTTGTTTTAATTGCATTTCTCTCATCAATAATGATTTAGAGGATTTTTTTCACATGCTGTTCATATTCTTTGGTTATTTATCAATTGGGAAATGACTTATATTCTCATAAATTTGACTCAGTTCTCTATGTATTTTAGAAATGAATCCTTTATCAGAAACTTCAGTTGTAAAAATTATTTCCCATCTTTTTTCATTCCTTCTTATCTTGTAGTATTAGTGCAAAAATTTTAATTTAATGGAATCAAAATGATCCATTTTGCATTTTATAATGTTCTCTATCTCGTTTGGTCAGAGACTCAGTCCCTTTCCTTAGATTTGACAGATAAACTATTTCTTCTTCTTCTTTTACTTGGCTTATGAGGGGCAATGAGATGGCATAGTGGAGTCAGGATGGGAGTTCCAATTCTGCCTCAGACACTTGACTCATAATAGCTGTGTGACCTTGGGCAAGTTATTTAATCCTGATTATCTCATATACAGGGCTATCTCCAGTCATATTTATTCATATCTGGCCACTGGACACAGATGGCTCTAGAGGAGAAAATGAGGCTGGTGACTTAGCACAGCACCCCTCACTCAAATCCAATTCACCTCCTGGATGTTATAGTCTTCTTCAAGAATGAAGGGCAGATTCCCAAATTGACAAATGGTCAAAGGATATGCAAAGGCAATTTACAAATGAGGAAATCAAAGTGATCCATAGTCTTATGAAAAATTGCTCTAAATCATTACTTATTAAAGAAAGCAAATTAAAGCACCTCACACCTCTCAGACTGGCCAATATGACCAGAAAAGACAATGATCAATGTTGGAAGGGATGTAGGAAATCTGGGCCACTAATGCATTGTTGGTGGAGCTCCACCTTTCACAGCTCCACCTTTCTGGAGAGCAATTTGTAATTATGCCAAAAGGGCAACAAAAATGTGCATTCCTGGGGCGGCTAGGTGGCGCAGTAGATAAAGCATCAGCCCTGGAGTCAGGAGTACCTGGGTTCAAATCCGGTCTCAGACACTTAATAATTACCTAGCTGTGTGGCCTTGGGCAAGCCACTTAACCCCATTTGCCTTTCAAAAACAAAAAAACAAAAACGTGCATTTCCTTTGATCCAGCAATACCACTACTGGGTCTATATTATGAAAAAAGGGTAAAATCATCACTTGTACAAAAATATTCATAGCAGCCCTGTTTGTGGTGGCAAAGAATTGGAAATTAAGTAAATATCTTTCAATTGGGGAATGGCTTAACAAACTGTGGTATATGTCATGGAACACTATTGTTCTATTAGAAACCAGGAGGAATGGGAATTCAGGGAAGCCTGGAGGGATTTACATGAACTGATGCTGAGCAAGATGAACAGAACAAGAAAAACATTGTACACCCTAACAGCAACATGGGGGTGATGATCAACCTTGATGGACTTCCTCATTCCATCAGTGCAACAATCAGGAACAATTTTGGGCTATCTGAGATGGAGAATATCATCTGTATCCAGAGAAAGCATTGTGGAATTTGAACAAAGGCCAAAGACTAGTACCTTTAATTAAAACAACAACAACAACCCATTATCTTATTGTGTAATTTTGCTGTCTCTTGAAATTTTTTTTTTCCTTTAAGGATATGATTTCTCTCTCATCATATTCATCTTAGATCAATGTATACCATGGAAACAATGTAAAGACTAACAAAACTGTCTTCTGTGGGGGGAAGGGAAGCAAGATTAGGGGCAAAATTGTGAAACTCAAAATAAATAAAATCTTTCTTAAAAAAAAAGGAATGAAGGGCAGACATCATGAACTAGTTTAGAGTATCACTATGTCTAAATCTTGTGCCCTTTTTGACCTTATACTGATATAGAGTGTGAGATGTTTGTCTATGCCTAGTTTTTCTTTTCCAGTTTTCCCAGTTTTTGCTCAACTAGTAAGTTTTTGTCCCAGAAACTATAGTCTTTGGGTTTATCAAACAATAGGTTACTTTTATTATTCACTACTCTGTCTCATTGTCCCTAAGCTATTCTACTGATCCATCAGCCTATTCCCTAGCCAGTACTAAACAATTTTAATGACTGCTGCTTTATAACATAATTTTGGATCTGGTATGATTAGGTCCCCTTCCTTTGCAATTTTTTTCCCATTAATTCCCTTGATGTTGGCCTTCTTTTCCTCCAGATGAATTTTGTAACTATTTTTTCTAATGTGTAAAGTAATTTTTTGGTAATTTAATTTGGGTTAAATTGTTCTTTTTATTATATTAACTCAGCCCATAAATAAGCAACTGTCATTTTTCCAATTATTTATTTCTGATTTTATTTGTGTGAAGTGTTTTGCAATTGTTTTCATATAATTTCTGAACTGTCTTGGGAGATAGACTCCCAAGTATTTGATGTTGTCTACAGTTACTTTAACTGGAATTTCTCTATCTCTTGGGCTTTGATAGTAATTAATAGAAATGTTGATGATTTATTTTTAATATCCAGCAACTTTTACTAAAGTTGCTAATTGTTTCAAATAGTTTTTTAGTTGATTTTCTAGGATTCTCTTAAGTATTCTATCATACCATATACCATCTGCAGAGTGTATTTTGTTTTCTCATTACCTCTTCCGACTCCTTCAATTTCTTTTTTCTTCTCTTATTGTTAAAGCTTTAACCATTCTAATACAATGTTGAATAATAGTGGTGATAATAAGCATCCTTGTTTCAGCCCTCATCTTATTGGGAATGTTTCTAGCTTATCCCTATTACATATAATACTTATTAATGGTTTGAAATAGATGCTGTTTATCATTGTAAGGGAAACTTCATTTATTCCTATGCTCTCCAGTGTTTTTAATTGGAATGGGTGCCATATTTTGTCAAAAGCTTTTTTAGCATCTATTGAAATAATAATATGATTTGCTAGTGTTAATGATATTGCTAGTTGTTAATGATATGTTTAATTATGCTGAGTTTTCCTAATATTGAACCAACCCTGCATTTCTTATATAAATCCTACCTGATCATAGCATATTATCCTAGTAATAACTTAAAATAATCTCTTTGCTAAAATTTTATTTAAAATTTTTCCATCAATATTCATTAGGGAAATTGTTCTTTAATTTTCTTTCTCAGTTTTGACTCTTCCTGGTTTAGGTAGCAGCATAATATTGATGTCACAGAAGAAATTTGGCAAAATTTCTTCACCTATTTTTTCAAATTGTTTATAAAGAATTGGAATTAATAGCTCTCTAAATGTTTGATACAATTCACTCATAAATTCATCCAGTCTGGAGATTTTTTTCTCAGGGAGTTTCTTGAGGGCTTCTTCAATTTCTTTTTCTCAAATGGGGTTAATTAAGAAGTTTATTTCCAGGGCAGGTAGGTGGTGCAGTGGATAAAGCACCAGCCCTGGAGTCAGGAGTACTTGAGTTCAAATCCTATCTCAGACACTTAATAATTACCTGTGTGGTCTGGGGGAAGCCACTTAACCCCATTGCCTTGCAAAAAAAAAAATACTTTATTTCCTCTTCTGTTAATCTGTGCAATTTATATGTTTGCAGCTATTCATCCATTTCATTTAGATTGTCAAATTTATTGGCATACAGCTGGGTAAAATAGCTTCGAATTATTACTTTGATTTCCTCTTCATTGGTGATGAATTCACCCTTTTCATTTTTGATTCTGGTAATTTGGCATTCTTTCTTCTTTTTTTTTGAAATAAAATTAGTCAAAGGTTTATCTATTTTATTGGATTTTTTAAAAAAATTAACTCATTTTTATTAGTTCAATAATTTTCTTACTTTCAATTTTATTAATTTCTACTTTGATTTTCAGAATTTCTAATTTGTTATTTAATTGGGGATTTTTAATTTGCTCTTTTTCTAGCTTTTTTAGTTGCATGCCCAGTTCATTGATCTCTTCTTTCTCTATTTTATTCATGTAATTAGAGATATAAATTTTCCCCAATCGCATCTTTGGCCGTATCCCACAAGTTTTGATATATTCTCTCATTACTGTAATTATCTTGGATGAAATATTTAATTATTTCTATGATTTGTTGTTTGATCCACTCATTCTTTAAAATTAGGTTGTTTAGTTTCCAATTAATTCTTAGTTTATCTTTCCATGGCCCTTTATTACATGTGAATTTTATTGCCTTATGATCTGAAAAGGATCCATTTGCAATTTCTGTCTTTCTGTATTTGATTGTGGGTTTTTTTAATTTAATTTTTTTTTTTTTGAGCAAGGCAAATAGGGTTAAGTGGCTTGCCCAAGGCTACACAGCTAGGTAATTATTAAGTGTCTGAGGCTGGATTTGAACCCAGGTACTCCTGACTCCAGGGCCGGTGCTTTATCCACTATACCACCTAGCCGCCCCACTGATTGTGGGTTTTTAATGCTTTAATACATAGTCAATTTTTGTATAAGTGCCATATACTGTAGAAAAGAAGGTATATATTTCTTTCTATTCCCTTTCAATTTCTCCTGTACTCTATCATATCTAACCTTTCTAAAATTCTGTTCATTTCCTTAAATTCCTTCTTATTTTGTAGTTAGATTTATCTACTTTTGAGAGAGGGAAATTGAGGTACCCCACTAGTATCGTTTTGCTGTGTATGTCTTCCTGCAACTCATTTAACCTTTCTTTTAAGAATCCACTTGGTGCATATATATTTAATATTGATAATACTTCACTATTTATAGTACCTTTCAGGAAGATATAGTTTCCTTTCTTATCCCTTTTAATGAGATCTGTTTTTGCTTTGCCTTTGTCTGAGAGAAAGATTGCTACCCCTGTTTATTTCACTTCAGCATCCTCTCATTCAAATCCAATTCACATGCTTGTCATGGTATCACCTCCCTGAAGTCGTGGGCTTCAAAAATAAAGGACAAACATTACTATTCTCTTAGGCTACATGAACCATGCCAGTTGTGGGGCCTGAATCAGCCTGTCCCTCTGACTCTTGCTGCTCAACAATTTTTCCTTTCAACCATGATTAGGTTATTGACTTTGTGAAGCCTGGAAGATAGAACCCTGCTGTAACACAGAAATGGGACAGGAGAATTCCTAACCATGTGCCCTCATCTCATTACATCACATACTGAGGCGGTCTGGTAGGGATTGTGAGTAGCAGTGCAACAATAACTTTTAAATTGTACATGAATTGAGTGAGGCCAAATTCTCCTTCTTCCAATATAGGTGTATACATATATATATATATATATATATACTCTAGAAGAAAGTCAATTTTCTGCACTTCTAAGTAAAATTATTACTCTTGGAATTATATTCCTTATAGATACCAAGATATGCATTATATTCATCTCTAGAATATCTATTCCACAAAAAAATACTTGGTTCATTGCCTAGATTAAAAAAATGACAATAAAGCCCTTAGTTTTATACCTATTGAGATTTTTAAATGAAGCATAAAATGTAAAATATGGAAACTAATTTCTCAATAGCCTATTACAGTTTTCAAAAACAAGCACACTAACAATTGTGCCTCTCTTATTTTGAAAAACTATGCAAATAAACTTAAATAGAATGCTAAGGCTTCTACATTCTGTTGCACAGCTTGTAGGCACATTACTTGGTCTATGATGAAGTCAATTATTTTTATATCTGCTTCAGGCCCTAGCCTAAAGAGTTGTGAAGATATGGTTTTAAAACCTACATTACATGATGGCTAAGTTGGTTGATCCTTTTAGTATTGTAGATGAAAGTGTATATTTCTGTCAGTTGGTACAATGTTTTTGAATAAGCTTCCTAGTATTTCAGATATCTTTTTATATTCAGATTTTATATTCAGATATATCTTTTTATATTACTTGATTTGAATAGCTTTTATTTGCATTTCTTCATTAATAATATAATCAGCTATAATGGATTTCTAAATTTTAGCCTAAACATTTTCTAATTTGTAGTGTGTACAATTTTTCCTTTCCCTTTTAGCACTTCCCTGTCAATTCTAGCTATTAACCCTATTTTTGTTCACTCAGAGCAAAAAACATAAACATGATAATTAATGCATTTTGCTTTTCTCACTCACAGTGAATAACAGAAACTTGATAATTAATACACTTCGATTTTCTCCCAACACTAAGAAATTTTGTCATTTCCTACATTAGGATGAACTCCTTTACCATGCAGCAAGTAGCAACTGCATTATTTTCTTAAAGAACAAGTTTGTGATGAGGTCTTTCATCCCAGTTTTATACTTCCTCAAGCAAAAATACACAGAAGATAAGAGGTTAAGTGCCAGGGGTATATTAGGAAATGCTTAACAACTGGTTATCTGGGGGAAAAAAATAAACACAGGGCACATTTAAAAAAGTTTAGGCTGCAATATTAACTACAGCTACTAAATAATAACATATTAGCATAATTCATATGCATTTTCTCTTCTAGGCAATCAACTAACAATAAATCAGACTCTGATCTGTAGTGTTTTTCAATTTCCCAGGTTTCAACACTTACTCTGAACATTCAATTGTCGGCTCTGCGGTGCCCAGCACACACCTGAGTGCAGTGCTAGTTACTAAGGCAGTCGGTCACACTAAGGCAGTCACAAGAATTCGACAAACTTTTAATAAAAACCTATGGGCACTATGCCAAGGTACGGGAAGGATGAGGTTGCTGCCCACAAAGAACTTGCATTCTACTGGGTATATTTTAGCTAACTAGCAAGTTTTGTACATATATATACATATATATGCATATATACATATATATTTGAGTGTCTATATATTTAGCTATATGGATGCAGATACATGCATACACACATGTATGTCTACATACATATACCTACATCTGCATACTGTGGGTCTGCCTATATCGAATCCTACAATTTTACAAGGCTCCAAATCATGCAATCATACTTTGATACCTATGCGTCACAGGTCCCAAACAACAGACTTTCTCATAAAGAACACATTCCGAGGGGCATGTGGAGGGTGGGGCTGGCAGCGGGGCGCGAGGCCGCTCATTCATCTTCGGGGCGCCTCGGCTCCGCGCATGCGCGTGGGCCACGCCTCCCCAGACGCGCTGGCCGGGCCCAGGGCGCAGGCAGGAGGGCGGCCCCCCAGGCCCGGGAGGCCTCCTCCGGGTGGAATGGGCGGGTCAAAGCCGCAGAAGCTTTGGAGCGCGGCCGGCCGTGGAGGAGGCCAAGGTCGTCCCCGGGTCATCCCCAGGCGGCCTGACTTTTGTCTTGCCGCTGGCCTTGGGTGACTCCGGAAGAGATTGAGACGGACAGTCTCTTGCAGTTCCGGTTCATTGCAGCCCCATTCACCCCAGGGTGACGACATCAGCCTATGATGTCATCGGACTCTTCCAAACAAAGGACAACGTGAGACAGACTGAAAAACATGACTCCCGTCGTGCTCAGTTGTAGAAATAAGCCCCCTGCTGCCTTCTCTGTTCCTCCATGATCTTTGTGACAAATGAAGGGACCCCAAAAGCATCACGGCCCAGGGCTGCCTGTTTTTGGGGGGGGGGGGGTGTTGCTTCCCGCCACACTGTCCGCTGAGCTCTGAGGACAGCTCGGGTCCCCAGGGCGGGGAATCCGCCTTGGTTGCAAGCACAGGCTTCCTGCCCGGCAGCCGCGCACGCCTGGAGCAGCTCCTCCGGGAGATCTCACATTAAGATTGGGGGGCACTTGTAGAGGAGGGATTGCCTTACGGGGGGCTTCTCCTCGGGCTCCGAACCCCCGCGGGGTCGCTTTTCCTGGCTCTTGGGCCCTCTGGGGGCCTCCTCCCGAGCTGGAGGGACTCGAACCCCAGACTGGGGCTGGCGCTGCGGGGCTCAGAAAGAAGGGGCTGCGGGGGGCGAGGCTGAAGGGGGAGGGAACATGCACAGAGAGGCAACGGGGAGGCCCAGGAAGAGCCGGAGCCGCTGGGGGGCGGGGGGCGGGGGCGCGGGGGCCTCTCTCTCCCGCGCCTTGTGCATCCGGGCCCGCTCTGGGCCGCCTTGTCCGAGGGACCCTCCTCCCGGGGCGCGCGGAAACCGCGGTGTGGCGGGCGGGGGGCGGGGCGGGCCCTGGAGAGAGGGATGGGGAGGCCCCGGCCGCGGCTGCCCCCTCCCGACGTCACCGGGCACAGTGGGCCCGGGCTGCGATGCCAGGCTGCGGGGCAGGCAGGCCCACAGAGGGACCCTGGGCCGGGCCAAGAAGAGACACGTGGATGATGATGATGATGATGATGATAATAATAATAATAATAATAATATGATGATGATGATGATGAAGATGACGATGACGATGACGATGACATCTGCTCCGGAGTAGTGCAGGGTCCCACTGGGACGACCCATGAGCTGCGTGGGGCATCACCGGGGGAGCCTCAACCAGCCCCGTTTTACAGAATGAACTAATCGATCAGTCTGTATATTGGAAATAATGAATTTGGTCCTTCTAGACCAAGACATCAGGGAAGTGATTGGATGGGGTGGGGCTCACTCTCCTCCTCCAGAACCATCTGAGTCCAGTGGCCACATAGGAATCTGTAACTGGAGATGAAATAGGTTCGGAAGGTACATTAGACCCAGAATTGGGGGGGGGGGGAAGAAAGAGGGGCTACACTGTATTTAGGAACTGTGCAGAGTTGCACAGGGGGCTCAGGTGCACTGAGGCTCTGGAGTTCAAATCTAACCTCAGTGACTCTAGGCAGATACTTGACTTCCCTCCACCTTAATTTCCTCAATCTTAAATCGAAAATATGCACAAACCCCTCAGTTGTAAGGATCAAATCAGATTTATAAATATTTTGTGCTTGATATAAAAGTTAATTTATTATTTACCCTCACCCCCAAAACTGACATAAGGGATGTCAATGAAGAAATTTTCATTAGAAAAAGTTAGACCAGCCTTGTGGTGAAAGGAAAGGATGACAAATGGAAGGTCCAAATGTTCCATCAAAAGAATGTTTACAGTTATTTTAGGTGTATCCTAAAGAGGAATATAAACAATAATTGTTTAGTATAAAAAGACAGTGAATAGCAATCTGCTCCACTGGAGGTATAAGAATATAATTCCACTGAAATCTTAAAAAAGTATGTTGAGTCATTATACTTTTGAGTCATTCATTACACTTTGATCCTGCTTCACTGGCTTCCCAGCATAGAGCCACAGAAAAATAGGTACATGGACAACTCCTCAATTGTGATTTTGGGGGGAAAGTGGAATGATCTGGCAGAACAAACACATTCCCGTGATTACCTTCCCAATCTTCAAATATCCAAAATTAGAGTTTGCTTTAGATGGTCCTTAGAATGTAATATTTCTCTTAAAGGAGGGTTATATTAAGTTATTCACCACTAGTAAAAAAAAAAAGATTAGTATAGGATTAGCAAAAAGTCACTGAACAGAGGGAGATAAAGCCACAGTAACAACAATTTTGTTGTTCATTCATGCCTCATCTTTGTGACACCATTTGGGGTTTTCTTGGCAGAAACTTCTCCAAGTTCATATTACAGATGTGGAACCTGAGGCAAACAGGTAAGTAACTTTCCAAGGTCACATAACTAGTAAATGTCTGAGGGCAGATTTGAACTCAGGAATATGAGTATGAGTCTTCCTGACTCCAGTTCTGTCTACCAAACTACCAGCATTTCTCTAACCTCCTAGAATTCTAACCTTGGCATTTGTAACATACTTTAAGGGCTCCCAAATATGTGGAGGGGAGAGAAGGGATAGGAATGATCCAAGGACACACAATTAGAATAGAAAGGAAAAGACAAACTTGTCCTATTGCACAGTTATATAATGGTAATGTGATTTTAGAGATCATCTAATCCAACACTTTGTAATTTATAGAATTTTACCTCCTCAGCAAAAGCTAGGTCATTCTCCAAAAGAGCAGAGGTTCACAGTTTTTCAAGAAGCATCATCTTCAACTGCCTAAAATTCTCACTTTCAGGTTGTCACTGAAGCCTTGCTTGCTCTTTCTCCTCCATCGCTTTACAGAAAAGATAAATTCCAGCTATATCAAATGATTTTTAGAAACATCAAATTTAATAAAATTTTAGAAAAAAACAGTGATTTTAACTTTTTAATGTATGAAGGTCATTTTTAAAGTAAAAATTTCATAGATATCCATATTATAGTAGTCTTTCTGTTAAGATGGATTGAGAATGCCACCTATCTGCATTAGGTGACTCTACTTCCTCTTTTCTCACTCTTCTAAATCTTCTGTAATTCAGCTTCTGGTTTTTGGAAATTGGCATCTCTCCAAAGGTGCCAATGATCTCTTAATTGCCAGCTTTAATGGTCTTTTCTCAATCCTCTTCTTGACCTATTGACATCTCTGCCTATTATTCACTTCCTCCAAAATACTTTATTTTTTCTAGGTTTTTCTGTTACTGTTCTTCCAGATTCTCCTCTAACTTCTCAATCCCCTTTGCTAGTTCATCCATACCACACCTATTGACTATGGATGTCTTTCAAGACTTTGTCTGGGCCCTCCTCTCTCTTTTTGTTAGATATTGTCTCAATTGGTCTCATCAACTTCCTCTTTGGAGATGATTTCCATTTTTTTCCCCTTAGGTTTTTGCAAGGCAAATGGGGCTAAGTGGCTTGCCCAAGGCCACACAGCTAGGTAATTATTAAGTGTCTGAGGGCGGATTTGAACTCAGGTATTCCTGACTCTAGGGCCAGTGTTCTATCCTAGCCGCCCCCTGATTTCTATTTCTAGCCCAGCCCATGTCTGTGTACCTGAACTACGGTTTTGCATCAACTGCCTGTTGGATATCTCCAAATAGATGCCTCCTATAGGCATCTCAAATTCAACATTCCAAAATAGAACTCAATATCTTTCTCCTCATACTCTCTTCCTTCATGAATTTTGCTTTTTCACTATTAAAGATACCAACATCCTTCTAGTTAATTTAGGCTTACAACCTTGGGTTCATCTTTGATTTTTTACTTTCATTCCACCTATCAAATTTGTTGCCAATTCTTCACAGCTCTCATATATATCACCCATTCTCCACTTACCCATCAATTTACCCATCTCCCCTGAGCTATTTCAATAACCCTCTAATTGGTCTTGTCTTATGACTCTCCCCACTCTAATGCATTCTCCAAAATGATTTTTCCCCCTAAAGCTAGGGTCTGATTCTGAGGCCTCCTTGTTCAATGAGTGGCATTGGGTCCTGAATACTACCAAGATCAAATATAAACTCTGGCATTTAAAACACTTTATAACCTGACTCCTTTTCTGCTTTTCTAGTCTTATTTATACCTTATTCCCCTCCATATATTCTACAATTCAATTACAACATCCTTCTCTGTGCCTTTTCACTGGTTATCCCTCTGAGATGGCTTTCTAGCCACCTTTTTAAATATATGGCATTCACTAACATATATATATATATACATATATATACACATTATCATTTATTACATAACTGTATAGCATCATATAAACAACATATAACACATAAGATTTTGCATTCCAAAATTTCTTCTGTCTCTCATTCCTCTCTTCCCTTTTCTCAGCAATCTCAGCAAAACAGCAATCAATCTGATAAAGGTTATACATGTGCAATCATGTAAAATGTAAAACATCAGTCATATTGTGAAAGAAGAAACAGAACAAAAGGGAAAAAATATGAAAAAATAGTGAAAACAGTATACTTCAAATCTGCATTCAGACTCCAATAGTTCTTCATCTGGATGTGGCTAGAATTTCTATCATGAATCTTTTGGAAAATATCTTGAATTATTGTATTGCTGAAAAGGGCTAAGTCAATCATAGCTGATCATATGATATAGTTTAGTGGGGGTAAGAGGGATTGCAACTGAACTGTACAAAATTCATTTTTAAAAGCTTTGGTTATTAAGAAAGTAAAGCTTTGTCAATCCAGACATTTGGTCATACAGAATTACACATTCCCTGAGGTTACTAAATATCTAGGAATCATCTTTCTAATTGGACACCAGGGCTAGTGCTGGCTGACAAAATCAACACCCTCCTCACAGAATAGTGGCTGAGTTTCAATGAAACTTTTGCTGCCAGAAGCTATTCTTCAAGAGAACTAGATTCATATCCTTTGATAGTAGTGTGTACATTTGTACCGGTTTGTTTACTGTGATTCTGACAGAGGAAGTCATGTGGATCTGTCTGTTTACTTTTCCTTGGGACCTAGAAGGTCACTTCTAAAAATAGTCTTACTCAGTGTCAGAGAATTCGAGGTATGACACTGAATTACACACCTCATAGTCTCTGTGTAGCTAGGTAACCCTAAGCCAGATAGATCCAGTTTACCAAATGATTCACATAGCTAACTTAAACAAAGTAGAAAGAAAGATGTCAATCAAAATAGCCAGACTCTTATTTTTATTTAGGGTATTTCTCAGTCTTAGGATATTTATTAGTGTATGCTTGGTAAGAGTTCATTAATACTATAAATGATTGGGGGGGGGGGCATGCAATAGGATGAAGTGACTTGTCCAAGGTCACACAGCTAGATAATTATTAAGAGTCTGGAGGGCCCATTTGAACTCTGATCCTCCTGACTCCAAGGCCAGTGTTCTATCCACTGTGCCACCTGGCTTCCTCTGTGATTGATTAAAAAAAAAAAAAGACAAACTCCTAAATAAATTCTGAACTAGGGTACTGACTGCGGGCACTGATTTTTGAGTACGATGTTAATTTGTTCTGTTGACATGATACTTTGCAAATGTTCTTATCATCTTCTTTATGTTCTGCTTTCTCAAATATAGCCCATTAAAACTCATGGAGGCCAAGGAATATTAACTTCTGTTTTATTTTATTACATTCTCCAACACCCTTCTTCTCAGGATCTGGTACAGCATTCTACACACAATAGACCTTCTATAAATGTTCTTGACCAAGCAAACTATTAAAAGCAGCATACAGCTGATTTGTATTTTTAAAAAAGAATTTGGTGTAGCAGTAGTAAGTCTCAGACACTCAAAGAACTTGTTCAGTTCTCACCAAGGAAAAAAGGTTAAATGCATACTATAAGAACAAAACAATATCTATACAAAACTGTTAAATGATCTCTGGCATCATTGCTCAAGCAAGTCTATATTTTTGTGGGGGGAAGAGGTATTTTGTTTACTCTTAAACAAGAATATTTTATTAATGTATAAAAATATTATTTGTACAAAATGAGAATAAATATTAAATCAAAATAATCTCTGGCATACCCATCTCTTTTTTGCAGAAGAGCTTGATTTGGATAGAATGAAATAATGTTTGTCCAGAGTTACTTCTTAGATCCTATTGAGGTTATCTATTTAGTTACATGTTTTTCATTTTTAAGTAATAATAATAATATTTATTTAGCCCATAAACTGCTTTACAAATATTTATTTTATTCTCACAATAAACCTGGGAGGTAGATGCTATTACTATCACCATTTGTAAACTGTTATTAAGTGGCTTACAGGGTTAGATAACTTGTAAGTATCAAAGACTAGATTTAAACTTTGGTCTTTCTTATTCTAGATCCAGTGTTCTATTTACTGTGCTGTCTGGTTATTTCCAAGTGTAAATGAGGCTGTCTGTGATATAATGGAAAGATCATTTAATCTAGAGGCAAAAGGACAGTCATTCAAGTCTTGGCTCTGCTACTTACTGAGTGACCTTAGACAAATCACTATATCTCTCTGAGTCATAATTTCCCTATTTGTAAAATGAGACTAGTAATAATTGTAAATTTACAACTTTACCAGACTGAAGAGAGGATCCTTTGAGATGGACTGTGCAAGAAGGTCCATTTGGAAAACCCTATACTGAAGTAAATTATTAATGATCATAATTTGAGGGAGAAATGAAAAATTTTCAAAGTTGTAGCCACTGCTTGGACACTCTTCCCTAAATAAGCAGATTAGACTTTTCAGTCATTTAATTAGGTACATTTCCTAGTTACCTACAGTTGTGGACCTGTTCCAGCAGAAACAACTCTCTCCTTCATAGACAAACAGCTACACAGCAAGATTTATTTCATGTAACTGCCTTCATTTGCATACATTATCAAAGTGGCAATATCCCAAGGTGTATTTGTGCTTATTTTGGATAAATACTTCCTATGTGTTATAAACTCTGAAATAAAGATCATGTTATAAAAAAAATGACAATTCTTAATGTTTGAAGTTCTATTTTCAGGAAATAGTTGTTGTTTTTTTAAAAAGTTTTCTTGTCGACTGCCTTACATGGCTATGTGACATTCTCTATATACTTACACTCAGAATCTGAATCCAAATATTTTACAGGGTCTGGAGAACTTGCTTACAAAGTGTCAGTATTATGAAAGGAGATACTGATGCAATATGATACCTCCCCTTGGAGAACTCAAAAGTAAATTTAGTTAAAGCTCCAGTCAGCATATGTCTAGCCCAAAGGATTCTTCAGTTACAGTTGCTCTTATCTGCTGCTTCTGCCAGTGCCTAAATTTGGAAAAACTCCATGTTTTGTGAGAAAACAGGGTAGTTCACAGTATATAGTCTGAGGTCCAAAATACAAAGGAGAGCTTATAAAAATCTGTATGACATGGCTTTAGAAAGCACTGGAGTTTTTTTTTTTTTGTGATTATGGAACTATTAATTTACATTATTCATTAAATGAAAAGATGAGAAGTTAACAATAATCTCTGCTACTCTCATCTCTTTCAGATGGAAAGTAGTTAAATACTTTCTATTTACATACTAATAACATTTAATGACTTTTTTTTCCTGTCTTTCAATATAATAAACCAAAACCGACCATTGAACAATGCTTAAATCCTTAAGACTAGATGACTTCTATTTGACTCCCTGGGTCAGGAACTAAAAGACATAAAGGAATGAGGCAGTCATATTCATCCCTGCTACTGAGATGAATCCCTAAGGACTCTGAGGGAAATTTTCCTTAAGGACTACAGGATTTCTACTTAAATCTTGAAACAACAAAAAAAGTAAGATACTTTGATTTTTTTTAATGCTTCTGTGTCCTAAGAATTCACTGTATCCTGAGGCTTTTTAAAATCATGGCAATGTACATAAATGAACCCTCAAAAGACCTCACTACAACTTGCCGCTAGCCCTCATCCCTCCTTTATGATCCTGAAATGTTTAAATATAACTTATTTGGAAGCTTATGGTTGTACTTGAGAACCATTCTGACTGTGATAGATGACTACTTATAAGCAAAATTCTGGTATCTCTAAAAACAAGGATATATAAACATAAGAATTCACAATTGACTAGTTATAACTGTAGATTAGTAACCGGGGGCAGGATCACAGATCCTGTCTAGAGTTTGAAGGGACCTTAGAAGCATTTTAGTCCAACCCCCTCATTTTACAGATTGGGAAAATTAAGTGACATAGGTTGTTAAGGTCACATAGGTAGTGACAGAGCTGGGATTTATGCCCAAACTCTCTGTTTCTAAATGCAGTACACTTTCCACTGCATCATTATGAATTTATCAACAACAATCCTCGGCAGTGTGACTTGCCCAAAGGTTAGAGAGAGGTATGAAAAATCAGATAACAATAAGGGGTAATAAGATAAGTGTCCAAAGAGTAGAACAGATAAAGTTGTACAGAAATTCAGAAGAGGGAATGATTACTGAGGTTCAGGATGGTCAGAGAAAGAAAAAGGTGAGACTGGTCATTTAAGATAAGGTAGCAGTGGGATTCAGATAAGTAAAAGTAAGGTAGGGAAGGAGACATTCTTTAGGGTGTGGGAATTTATATTTATATGAATGAAAACGAAAGCCTTTCTGGTTTTCTTTTTATCTTGGCTTCGAATCCTGTTTGCTTCTTATTAGCAAGCCTTGGACAAGTAACTTCACCTTGTTCTCTACCAATTTCCAGCATCAAATATAAAATCCTCTTTTGACTTTCAAAGCCCTGCATAACCTGCCCCCACCCCATTTCTAGTTTTCTTCCTCCCTCTACCCCCAAGTACCCTGCAATCCAGTGACACTGGTCTTTTTCCTAAAACAAGACATCTTCTTACTTTGAGCATTTTCACTGTCTCTAACCTCCTCATTTCTGTCTCCTGGCTTCATTGACTTCCATCAGGTGCCAGCTAAAATTCCACAGGAAATCTTAACCTTTTGCTATTCTAGAATTTCTTTCTGCTGATTATTTCCAATTGATCCTATTGATCAATTGATCTTGTTTGTATAGTTGTTTGCATGCAATGTCCTTCATTTGACTGTGTGGTCCTTGAGAGGAGGGACTAACTTTTGCTTTTCTTTGCATCCTCATCATTTAGCATAGGGCCAAGCACATACTTAGGAAAACTAGGTGACCCAGTGGATAGAAATCCAGGCTTAAAGTCAGGAAGACTCCTCTTCCTGAATTCAAATCTGTCCGCAGACACTAACCAGTTGTGTGACCCTGGGCAAATCGTATCTCAGTTTTTCATCAATAAAATTAAACTGGAGAAGGAAATGGCAAGCCACTCCAGTATCTCTGCCACGAAAACCCCAAATGGAGTCAAGAAGAATTGGGCACAACTGAAAAATGACAACAATGGCAACAACAACAGCTACAGGTGCATACTAGGTACCTAATAAATGTTTATTGACTGACTGACTCAGCTTTCTCATTTGTAAAATAAAGCCAATAATATTTGACCCACCTATCTTACAGAGCTGGTGTGAGAATTAAATGAGAAACTTTTTTTTTTTTTAACAATAAAGCACTCTAAGAACATATATCTTTCACTCTAACTTCCCAGCATGGCTTTGACTGGTTTAATTTTATCTCTGTAGTCATTTAGTTGCTCAGTCCCTACCTGGAGTAAAAAGCAACTACTTCTTCCTACTGTTAGCTCCTGAAATTTCCCACTCTAGTTCCTAGATGTGAAATTCTTGATTCATTCCCTTTTTACTTAGGAGTAAGGAAGTTTTGTTGAGATTACAGGAATTAAAAACAAAATGCTATCTTCACACCAGAGCAGCTGATTAGTGATCAGGGCATAATATTTTGGGAAGAAGCACGGTGCCCTATGTTCTGTAAGTATTGTTTTTAAAGACTGTAACTTCATCAAAAAAGGACCCAGTAACTAATCATTGGGTAAACATATCATAAAACCCTGAGAAATTTCTAGTCAATCTCAAACTGAGCTAGTGTCAGATTTAGCTGGTGACCACTGGTAGTTTTTTTAACTTTGTTCAACTTTAGAATCTTTTCTGACCCGGGATTAGTAGAACCAGCGTAATGCTAACCCTCTTTGGAAAGTTAGACTGGAAGGCCAGTGAAGAGAGTTAGCCTCCAGAAGCAGTGCAACAAAGAACTTTGCTCAGAACAATTAGAGACTGTTTTAGCATCTTGGTCAATCTCTTCTGACAGTAATAGCAGCAACAATGGAGTCAGTTATCTGCCCTGTGTGAAGTTTGTATCAGATCCGGGGAGAAAAGCCTGCAGAGGCTTTAAATGATGGTCCTTTTCCTAAGGACCCTAGTTTTCAGTGACTGACCCCCCCGAAGACTTGCCCCAGCCTAAAAACAACAGGGATAAGTGATGGTAGTGATAGTGGATTTCTTCCCTATACTAGGCCCTGCACATCCCTATACATACCCACACATTGTTGCTATAGTGGCCTACCTGCTTTTACTTTTTATCTCCAAAATCATAAAATAAATAAAACAACTACAACAACAAAATCTGCAAACTTTCCAGTTAAGCAGGAAGTAAGCAAGTAGATGTACTTACAACTACAATTTTATATTGGTTTGCCATATCTTTCTCTAGTTTGTTTTACAGATTACAAAACTGAGGCAAGCAAGGTTAAGTGATCTGTCTGGAGTCACCCAGCTAGTTAAAGGTCTGAGCTCAGATTGAACTCAAGGATGAGTTCTCCTGAATCCAAACCTGGAATGCTATCCTTTACACCACCTACTTGCCTCATACTCTTCTGGTACTGAAGTAAAAAGAAAGGAAGACTGAGCACACTACCTTTGACAAGGTAGCACTATTGCCCATTGCTTTAACCCTGAATTTTGTTTCTATTTGATGTCATCTTTATGTAATTAAAATCATTGTGTATAGTATTTTGGGAAGCCTACTTCATTCTTTGTAATTTCCTGCAAGTCATCATATTTCTTCAGATTCTTCATATTTATCATTCCTTATTATACAATAATATTGTTACATCCTTGTGTTGCAGTTTGCTAATTCATTCTCCTAGGGGCTGCTACGTGGCACAGTGGATAGAATACCAACCCTGGAGTCAGGAGGACCTAGCTGTGTGATCTTGGGCAAGTCACTTAACCCCATTACCTTAAATTTAAAAAAAAATTTCATTCTCCCAAACACTGAACATATAATGGCTGTTTATTTTTTACTTTTGTAGCCCCTTCATGTTCACACATAGGTTCCTGAGAAAAGGTATTGCAGGTTCAAGGCAAGCATGTTTCTAAATCACAATTTATGAATTCCACCAATGTGTTTACTACTACTAACCCTCAGAGTACACATTAGTTCCAACAAAAGGCATTTAAAGAAAGATCATAGCAAATAAAATTACAAGAGAAAATATGCCCTCCATGAGAGAGGGCATATACTTCTAAGGAACACATGAGCTAGGACCACATGTGTAGGACACTTATGTAGAGAATCTGTGGTCAGTCACGTACTTGAAGGATATTATGAGTGATCAGAGAAACTCACAACTTTGATAATACAGGGCTGTTAACACTGCTTTCTGCTATGTGCAGAAATGTTGCTGGACTGATGCCCAACATTTATTTTGCATTTGTAGATGACCTATTTCAGAATTAAAGATTCCCTTTTCCACGGTTTAACATTTCTAGTTCAATGGGCAAATAGAATATACTAGAATTAAATACATACTAAGATTGTACTACTGGTGCTATAATTCATACTAACAGCAGTATAGGCCACACTATAAAATTTAGTTACACCGATATTCATTGTCATTGAATATTCTCTTCTGTCTATGGTTTTAGCCTTGTCTTTTAGTTTTGTTTTTGTTTTGAGTCCTTACACCCAATGGTGGGATTCAAATAAATGAACATTTCTGCCCTAATGACTGTTTTAAGTATAAAAAGATATAACAAAAGGTAGTTTAACATTTCATACATTTAATACTCAATAAGAACAATAAAAGAGGTACACAAAACTATATTATATTATACTATACTATACTATTATTTATATTAATTATATCATATCAATCATATCATATCATATCTTATATATTATATTACACACAGTAAGCAAATCTATCATTATGGAGGGAAAGCAGTCAATTGACCATAACAGCCAATGTTGGAACTTATGCAGAACCATATTCTAACTCTTTTTTTCTTCTATTTCCATTGCTTCTGAAATGGATGATAAAATAACCATTGAAATCTATATTTCTATTGGTTCATTGTGTCCCGGCTTCCTATTGGTTTCACCATTCTGGGAATATCAATTCATTCATAACTTCTTGGGGGAATTTTCAAAGCAGAAACAAATGATAGCTTCTCATTCCCTGATTGTTTGATACTTTTTCTCTTTACATTATATGTTTGTTTACTGGAGTAACAAAAATGAAGGAATTAAAATGTAATATTTCATCAAAGTTATAATGATTTAAGAATAAATATTTCAAGCATAGTTGTGTCTATTTTTTTCACCTATGGAAGGAATAGACATTATTACAGGTGCTTAGAAAATGCTGTTGTGCAGATGAATGATAAAAAAAGAGTATGGAGGGGGTGGCTAGGTGGCACAGTGGATAGAGCACGGACCCTGGAGTCAGGAGTACCTGAGGTCAAATCTGGCCTCAGACGCTTAATAATTACCTAGCTGTGTGGCATTGAGCAAGCCACTTAACCCCATTGCCTTTCCAAAAACTATAATAATAATAATAATAAGTATGGAAAGTAAAATGGTGATTTCTACATTAGGCAGCTTCCTAGGAGCCCACCTTAGAGAGAACCCTGATTACAAGTGTCATTTTAACCACCAGTTTGCAGAACTCAACATTAGGTATCAGTGCTGCTGAACCAGTGTGAACTGACTGAATCCCATCATTACTAGCACCCTATAAAGAAGCTGCAGCAGTAAATGACTTGGAGAATTAAAGGATTCCCAAGCTAATCTACAGAAAACTCTTTAAACAGCAGATGTTGCATCTAGGTAGGCAACCCTAGATACTTGGAAGAATCCCTGAAGAGAAAGAAGCAGGTAAGATTATCTACTTAGAATCTTTGCTTTTCCTGGCTCTCTAGGAAATTTGAAGATCATGCCATCAGCCCCTTATGGATTATTATAAAAGTAGTGAGTCCCATGATCTTTTGACTGAAATTCCCAGTCTTATGCATTCTGCTTGTTGTGACAAACACATCTACACTGTGATCTTTACCAACCAAAATCCTGTTAGTCCCTAATCATAATAGATAGGAAGGAAGAATAAGTAATAATAATAATAATAGTGAATATTTTTATAGTCAGGTATTGAGCTAAGCAATTTACAATTATTATAATCACTGAATCCTCACAACAATCCTAGGAGGTAGGTGTCATTATTATCTTTTTTGCAGAGGAAGAAACTGAGGTAAACAGTGGTTCAGTGATCTGCTCAGGTCGCACAGCTAATATACGAAACCAAATTTGAACTCAGGTTTTCCAGACTCCAGACCTAAGGTTCTCTTCACTATGCCCCCTAGCTTCTTCATGATCAGAAAATCCTGAAAATATAAAACAATGGGGTTAATTCTAGTATTTTACCTACTGATAAAAGCTATGTGCTGGATGATAATATCTATGAACTCAATCAACATCTCCATTTTTCACTTTCATTAACCTTATATCACCAGATGTGACAAAAAAAAATTCAACCAAAAAACCTAACTCCAAGGCCTAGAGAAGCCTGTGAAGAGAAATGGTATTTAGTCCCTGTCATTTTATAATA
This sequence comes from Macrotis lagotis, assembly GCF_037893015.1. NCBI lineage: Eukaryota > Metazoa > Chordata > Mammalia > Peramelemorphia > Peramelidae > Macrotis > Macrotis lagotis. The sequence continues at coordinate 118,624,649 of NC_133658.1, read as the reverse complement.
CTTGGTTCAATATACTGAAGTTTTCCATAAAAACAAAACAAACACTCTCCAGCATACACTTTGTTCCAATTTGCTACTTGAACTGAATTCCTGATTTCATGAATTGTTTGGATTCTTGGCCTATGCCAAATTTTAATCAACCAGTAGTATGATCAACCCAGTCACTAATTGTTGATCCCTTTGACTTGCCTATTTTTCTCTTGTTCTTATTTTTCAGTTTTAGCCTTTGACCATGACTTGTGATATTCTACTAGTAACTAGCGTTTGACCTTGAGTAGCCAAAGCTACAACAATGTTGCCTTATGTTGACCTCTATAACCTGTAACCTTGCCCCGCCATGTCCTGAAGAGAATCCCAGTGAGGGCTAAATAAACTAAAGAACATGAGTTTGGAACGGGCCCAGTAAGAGATTTTGTGACTTTCTCCAATATTGCACAGAAATCAAAAAACTGAAATGGAAAAACTAAATGGTAGGTGGCACTTAGGATTGGGGTCCTGCTGACTGAGAATGGTAGAAATCAAGGGGAAGAAATTCTAAGGTCCTAATAAAAATATTATTGAAAATATTTGCCAAGGGACTCCAGCCTAGGTAGAGTGACAAGTAAAAACAGAAGAGGTCTGATAGTCTGAGAGTCATGAGAGGCTTCTTTATGGGATTTAAAGCTAAAAGGACCATAGAGATTATCTAGTTGCTTCATCTCCACCTCTTCCTTCAAGATTCAGCCCAAATACCACTTTCTGCAGGTTTTTCCTGAATACTCAGCTATTTTTCTTCTAAGGTTCTCTTCTTTCCATTTAATACATAAAATGTCTATGAATGTGGAGGCTATGAGCTCCAAGTCTTAGTGCAATAGCCAGTTCTTGTGGCTAGTCTACAACGGAGGCTGGGTGAGAATGCTTCCAGAAATAGAGTGGACTTTTCGTACCTGCCTCAAAGCAAGCCAGGCAGCTGAGGAAATAGCAGCAGCCTGCTTCATCTCCCATCCTGATGACCATTGCAGTGTGCCTCTGTAGCCTCTATTTCATTCTTCTTCCTTGGTCTTATATGACTAGATATCAAACAGGGCATGGATCAGATGCTCACCCAGGGAGTTTTCAGAAGAGGCTCACAAGAGCCATCAGAGCTCTCCTCAGTACTGAGAGCTGATAACAGCAGTAGCTGAATCTGTGAGAAGCAGCCTGTTTGATCTTGCCTAGTAATGAATTGATCCATCAGCTGAGCTACCAAGTCCATAAGCAAGGGAGCAATGTGAAGTACAGATGTGAACTTGGAGATGAGGGAAATGTTATGTGATCATCACTTAAGGTGGTAGCTGAAAGTCTACTCCTGGTTTGGTAGACTGTTATACTTTGGTTCTTGCTGTACCTTCTCGGTAAATATTCCTTTGTGGTACTAATTGATTGATGTTAATTGGTTAAATAATAATGGGAAGATTAATAACTGGTGTTTGATAGTGGGGGGAACACATGAGATGGGGGCTTGTGAGCCATGCTCTGGTGATCCAAACTAGATCCCCAAACTGGAGTGTAGATAAGGTAAGAGTGACTGCGTTTACTCTCAGTTCCAACCCAGAAGCTAATTAAAGGACTTTGTATCAGCATTCAATAATCAGAATGGAAACAGTGAAAGAATACTTATGCATGCTCTGAATTAGTGAGGGAAAAGGGTCTTCTTTTTACTTTTGGAAGCAGGCTCACCAAGCCTCCAAGTTGTTTGGTAGCATGAAGAGGAAATTGGCCATACTCTAAGGACTAGGATTTCATTGACTAGTGTTACATATAATAATGTTGGGGTTTTTTGGTCTTTCATTTTCAAAGAAGACCACAACATCAGGGAGCTGATGCCATAACAATAATGTGAATTGGGTTTGGGGGCGGGGGGCTGTGCTAAGTCACCAGCCTCATTTTCTCCTCCAGATGGGACCAGTGGCCAGATATGAATCAGGACAACTGGAGATAATCCTGGATGCAAGGCAATCAGGGTTAAGTGATTTACCCATGGCCACACAGCTAGTAAGTATCAAGTGTCTGAGGTTATGGGGCGGCTAGGTGGCATAGTGGATAAAGCACCAGCCTTGGAGTCAGGAGTACCTGGGTTCAAATCCGGTCTCAGACACTTAATAATTACCTAGCTGTGTGGCCTTGGGCAAGCCACTTAACCCCATTTGCCTTGCAAAAAAAAAAAAATAACCTAAAAAAAAGTGTCTGAGGTCAGATTTGAACTCAGGTCCTCCTGACTCCAAGGCCAGTGCTCTATCCACTGTGCTACCTAGTGCTCCAATTTGTTAAATAGATAGACATAGACATAGACATAAACATACACACACACACACACACACACACACATATATATATGTATAAGCACACTATATATATATATGTGTATGTGTTATATATATATATATATATATAATATAATACATATATATCTCTTGCCTTTCCCATTAGAGTGTGTGTGCGTGTATGTGTTTTCCTTCATCATTAGACTATTAGCTACTTGAGGGCAGAGTCTGTTCTTACTTTCTCTTTGTATCTGAAGCACTTAGCACAGGTCCTGACGCATTACATAGTCGTTTGACTGATCAATATAGGTGCCATCTTGGCAAATAACCAAACAGGAAGAAAGGAGAGTAGTAGAGGGTAGATTACTTCCTTTTGAAAATTCACTGTATCAACAAGAAGAGCCTGCCCAGCAAGGGGCCTACTTGGTCATCTCAAAAGCAAAAGCCCTTCTGGGTTAAATTACATTCACCTCTGGAATTCCTGTAGTTTTTCAGGAAAGCTCTGGCCCCTATTGGCACCTTCCCATACATGTGTCAACTCCAGTTGGACTACAGTCCAACTTTCTCATTTAACACATGAAGAAACCGAAAACCATAGAGTTTAAATGACTTGCTTCAATTCACATAGGTAGTAAACACTCAAACACAGGTGTTCTGGCTCTGGATCCAATGCTCTTCATACTATGCTGCCTCTCAAAGTAATACTCAATAGTGGATTTTAGCCATAGCAAGTCATGAAACAAAGAAAAGTACAAAATATCCCTCAGTGCCACTATAGCATTAAAGGAGGCAAAGAGTGCCAAGAATGATGTAGTTTGTAGATCATCTATACACTTTAATTTGACTATTGAAATTCTAAGTGTAAGATCCTTGTTCAGTGACTAACCAGTTAATAAACTGCTGGAAGAGGTGAATCATATCAATCTTGACATTCTTGCTATAAAAGGAACCAGAAGAAAGAAGAAAATTGCAACTGAATGGAAGGCTGAGTCATAAATACTAGCTAAAGAAGCAAGGGAAGGAGTTGCTGGAATTTACATTATCCTATGACCAAAGCAACAAGAAATATTATTTCATAGGAAATCTGATGATTTTGAAGAACCATTGTTAGATGTTTGCAAAAAAAGACAAGCATTAAAATAAAATAGTTTATGTTGAGGATGAAAAAGTAGAAAAATCTGAAGAATTTGATGACATTCCAAGTTAAACACAATATTAAGAAATGATATTTATCTTACATTAATAATCCATTAGTATTGGGGATTCAAGTTTTTTTCCTTCTCTTCTCATTTTCTGCTAGGTCAGCTGAGACTAGATTTAACATTCTCCTCAATCTTGTTTGATTCCTCCACTGGGGAAACATAATTCTTGTTAAAGAATAAAAGGAATCTAACCTATTATGTTACATTCCAGAAAACTTGTGGTGGGGGGAGGGCGATGGAGGGAGCAATCCCTTTGTCTAGATTGCCCCAGCCTAGAAGTAGTCTCAATAAAAGAACAGTAAGAATGGCATAATCAAAAGTCTTACCCCACCCCAGCACCTCATTAGACTAGATCCACCTCTTATTATAATATTCATTTTCTCATTAGTTGTTAGCCAATAAATTAATTGACTTGTCAGAAATACCCACTCTTCCAAGATTACATCAGCATCAAGAGCTCTCCATGATTGTCTTTGGTTTCTGAGAGAAAGTCAAATAGTCCAAGCCAAATGACCATTCCAGGATTATAGAGACAAGCTAAGGACCTGCAAGCTTTCAATACTCCCAGAATAGTCTGATTGTATTTCTAAGTGTCTAAATAATCTTATTCTTTCCTTTTAAATTGGCCCTGGATGAAATAGAGCTACTCTGAAAATGAATATGTAAAAAGCTCATTATTTCTACCAAAGTGCATTTCCTATTAAACCTTGAGTTCAGTTGAAATATTATTTTAAAAATTATATATTTTCTTGTAAATATTCTTAGAAATGAAAAAATAAATCCTAACCAGACCAGTAGATGGCATAAATAATGTATTTCATTATATCTACTCTAGTATATACTGTACTATTGTCAAGAGAAAGTAATGGCACAGAGTCATTGCTTTCTCCACTATAATAAGGTAATTACTTCAATATATTGCCCAATGTCTAACTGATGATTCATTAAGAAAAATTTTGTTTGTTATTTATAGTTATAAGCCTAAACTACACTATACTCAGTTTATGAGCCTAAGTCTATTATTAAATTGAGTCCTGAAGGAAAATATGTAATAAGAAGGCTACTAATATAGATGTACTATTCAATGCAACCATTTAAACATCTTTCAGAAATGGAAGGAGCATATTGACAGAGTCAGTGATTTTTGAAAATTATGTTTTCAAAAGCTACATGGGTGTGACCTGCTATACTAATTCTCATGAGAAAGTAGAAAGAAACTTCCTCTTCAATGAAATGCAAATGGAATGTTGGTATGACTGGTATTTAACTGGGTACCAATAAATTCTATAGTATATTCCCTGTTCAGATGCTGATAAGTAGGACTTTAATGAGTCACCAAGGTCTATTGGTCAATTGAAATGTGCCATTGCAGCATTAACAAACGAGTCTCCCATAGTTTTCTTTCTTTCACGAATAATCTACTATAATCCTCTGGTTTACATAATGCTAAAAGTCCAATAATAAAATATTTCTATTTTTACCTTTATTTCATCTAGAGTTATCAGTCTTTTGCAGATTGTATTTCTTTTGAAGCTTGTTATATCATTAAGATATAGCAACATGGGGCAGCTAGGTGGCCCAGTGGATAGAGCACTAGAGATAGGAGGACCTGAATTCAAATCCAGCCTCAGACACATAATAATTGCCTACCTGTGTGACCTTGGACAAGTCACTTAACCCCATTGCCTTAAATTTAAAAAAAAAGATATAACAACAGCAGGGATACTCCCATTTCTGTTACTTTTGTTTGACAAGTAAATTAAAGATTCAAAATTGAGAAGCCTTATTACAGGGGAGAATCTTCTGATATAGTATTAGAAAAATATCAACCATAAATCTGAACTAGTCCAGTAATTTGAAGTTCAATAAATTAGCCTTTATATCTATTATAGATAAAATATTCATATATTTGTTTATAAAACATTTATGACAAATTATTATTAAAATAAGTATATTTTCAACAAGCTTATGTTCCTCTATTATATTTTAAATAATAATAAGAATGATATAAAAAACTGAATTTTAATATATTACTTTAAAAATTAATGTTTTGAGACACATAGATATTTCATCTGTAAACTAGTTAAGATAGTCTCTTGGAGGTAGCATGGGATAATGAGAAGAATACGAACTCAGGAGTCAGAAGAAATTCTAGTCAGAAAGCTGAGATGCCTAACCTCTCTGAAGTTTAGTTTCTTCATTTGTAAAATGAAGTTTGGATAGGATGACCTCTGAGGTTTCTTCTAGTTCTCCACATATGATCCTATTATTTTCTATTTCTTTTTTGGCATCTCAAGTTCAAAACATCATTAATTAAGCTTGCTATTTGTCCCTTTATACTTCTTTCATCCTATTAACTCATTACTTTAATCATACTCTGGGGATTCATCCAGGATCTATTATGATATTTGCCCTATGTATTTTCAAGGATCCACTGAGAGATTCTCATCTGGGCTATATTTTTGGATGCCTTATGTATTTGTGAATTTGCTTTGGAGAGAATTTCATCCAGGATTCTTTGTCTTGTGCATTTCATTTTGCAGGGATTCACTGTAGTAAAATTTAGGGTTTTTCTTTTGTTTTCAGATTATAATAAGTTTTGTGATATTTGTGTTCATATATCTATTTGTTTGGGGTTAACTTTGGAGGCTAAAATGTTTAAATATGGAAATCTGTTGAATTATTGTGCCTATTGGAAGCTAATATGAACAAAATGGAAATTGCATCTCTAGAATTCTGTTGCCTAGCAATGCACTGAGAGCCACAGAGAAGACTTCTGATTAAAGAAGTGCCTCTGAGATCTTTATGGATTATAGATCCAAAGAATAAAATTTGCCTCGTGGCCTAGAAATCCTGAGTAATCAAGCCAAAAGCTTAATTCCCTTTTGGGGGCGTCCCACAAACCTTTAGGGTTTTTCTGAATTAGTCTGTTATCCTTTAAGTTAGCCTGCCTATGCTACTATAAGCTGAGCTTGGATCTCCATTTGGAGACTATGTGTTGCTAGAATCCCTTAGGAATATTTTGCATACACTTTCTGCCCATTGAAGAAATTCTTCTTTGGATCTACATTTGGAATGCCTAGGATCTTACAGGAATTCATTGGAGAAATTCATGCATTATCTCAAAGAAGGATGACTTTTCCTTCCTTGTCTTTATTGGCTTGGGGAAGAGCTTTCCATGTACCAAGATAGGCAATTATCTATGAGAATTTCATAGAATGTTGTTTTAGTTTATAAAATGTTATAAAATGTTGCTCCATTCCATTCCAGTCATGTTTCACATTCCAATCTAGCTAACTTCTTGCCATTTACTGTTACATGTACTTTGCCATGTCTTCTCATCTCCCACCCTTAGTAGCTCCGGAACCATAGTCAGATCAATACTGTCACTACTATTAGTATATATTAATCAACTTTTTTAGTGCTCCATTCACTATGCCAGTAACATCCCAAACTAAACTATTCCTTCTTGGCTACTATTCTACTGTATGTATTGACACTTTTTATTAGAATATAAGTTATTTAAAGTCAAGGACTGTCATATATATCTCCAATACATCATTTAATGTGCTTTTTTATTCACTCAGTTGCACTACTACTCAACCAATCTCCAATTATTTATTAACTAGGGTTATTTATTAACTAAAATTTGTGTAGTATAGTGAAAGAGTACTAGATTTGGAATGAGGAGAGTCCCGATTGAATCCCACCTCTGAAATTTACTATGCATGATCATGAGTAAGTTAGTTCATCTCTCTGAACTTCAGTTTCCTCATCCATAAAATTGGAATAAGAATACCTATTTATGATACCCCCATTTCATGGTTATTGTCAGGCTCAGATGAGATAATATATGTAAAGAACTTTACAAACCTTAAAACAATACATTTGTAGGAAGTATGCTTTAGTTTCACCCTTCCAGAGCTAGGTCGGTTATATCTCTCCCTCAAGGTTCTAAGGTCTGAAGCCTCGAGGGACTGAAGTGTCTTTAGCTAAAGTCTTCTTTAGTTAGTTGTTGTCCTTTGTAATCAAAGACCATGACATATGAATGATGTCACGGCTTGCACATTTCATTGATTAGAGTGAGAGAAATGTGCAAAAACATTTTTCTTAATGCCTTTTCCAGATCATCATCACCCATGGCCTAATCTAAAAGGAAATAGGAGTTCTGGTGATGGTCTGGTTGCTGTGGAAGTCCTTGGTTTTATAGATGTGGGTCCCACCCATGTCAATGAGGCATCATGATGCTTCAGCAATGCCAGACATAGTGCCAGTATTGATTTTCTCATGACAAATTGACGAAAACAAGGTGTATCTAAATTTTTCTCTCAATGGTCTTATCGACAATGTTGTAATTTTATGACAACAGTCTTTTGCAATAGAATAGATATAATGTCATCCTTTTTAATTGAAGATCATAGCATCAAATGAATAATGTCCTGACATGCATATTTATGTCACATAATGATGGTGACAACATGATAGATCAAAACCTGTTTCTTAATGTTCTAATTGTGTATAGTAATTTGGGGGGTTTAGTTTTTTCCAGCAAGGTAAAGCTAACCTGCCTCATGATGGACTGACTACTCATCTGTTATCAATATGGTACAATTTGTGACAAACTTTCAACAATAGGACAAAGCCTATCCATTAATCAGTGGTCTATGCCTCTCTGCTCAGCAAATACAATTCCCTGGGCTTGAGCTCACTGGATGGATGCCACAGGGAGTATAATGCTTTCAAAGGTCACTCTCTCTGGGCAAACCCATTCCATGGCAATCCTGCCCTTCACAAAGTAAAGAGAACTCTCTGTGGGGCTGCTGCTGGTCACTCTGAAATGAGTTACATTACTGCACTAGATACTTTGCCAATCTCTGCCACTCTGGGTTGGGAATCTGAACCCTATTGCCTTAAGATCTGCCAGTCTTCTTTAACGCTATTAACCCAAACCTCCATTAATTGTCATCCAACAGTTAGCCACCCCTGAATGACTAGTACCCCATTTCATTTGACCAGTTAATATCAATTAACTTTTATGAAGGGATATTTCCTTCGAAGATATAAACAGAAATACAAATATTTTCCTTGAACAACTTAAGGGCACACTCCCCCCCCCATTTCATCTCTATCAATAGAGAGAATAGACTCAGATTTAGCCTGGTCTCAAACAGCAACAAGTTCATGTCCAAATGTTATGAGTATTCATTTCAACTACTGTTGGGATACAGCAAAGTGAATTTCAAGATGTCCAAAAAGAATTCAAAGACTCAGGCTATCTTCAAGTTCAGTGGGCATTTATTTGAGGATCATGCTTTCTAGGAGTGGAGTGGCCCTCCAAAAGGAGATGACAACAACTCAACTTAAGAGAAAGTGAACTTTTAAAAGCTAAAGATGAGGTAATTAGGGATATATAGATTGGGGGGGGTTACCTCAAAGAGTAAAAGATGAAATAATTAAGGACCTGAAATGATGGGACAAAGACTTAATCCTTTCAGACTAGGGCAGGATGTTATTGTTTTGTTGATAGGGGCTTGTCTTGTATCTCAGGATATGGATTTAATGTTCTTTTCCAAAGAAGACCACAACATCATGGAGAGGAGGTCATGATAAACACATGAACTGGATTTAAGTCACCAGCCTCACTTTCTCCTCCACAGTCATCTGGTTCCAGTGGCCAGATATGAATCAAAACAACTGGAGATGGCCCTGGGTGCGAGGCAATCAGGGTTAAGTGACTTGCCCAGGATAACACAATTAGTAAGAGTCAATTGCCTGAGGTTGGATTCAAACTCCCATCTTTCTAATTCTAAGGTCAGTGTTCTATCAACTGGGCCTTCTAGTTGCTTTCCAGTTAATATTGAATGCTAAATAGAAATAATTTTTTGGAAATTATCAAGGAAAATTGTCCTAATATTCTAGAACAAGAAGATAAAATGGTCCTTAGAAGAATCCATCAATCACTCCCAGAAAGAAATCCTAAAATAAAAACTCCAAGGAATATTGTCGTCAAATTTCAGAATTCTCAGCTAGAGAAAAAAATATTGCAAGCAGACAAAAAGAAGCAATTTAAATACCAGGGAGCCACAGTCAGGATTACACAGGACTTAAAAATCTTGAACATTAAAGGATTGAAGAACCTGGAATATGATATTCCAAAGGACAAAAGAGATTAGATTCCAACCAACAATCAATTACCCTGCAAAATTCAACATATTATTTCAGAGGAAAAGATAGATTTTCAAAAAAAGGAAAACTTTTAAACTTACCTGAAAAAAAAAGACCAGAATGGAACAGAAAATTTGGTCTACAAATATAAGACTCAAGAGATGTGTAAAAAGGTAAATGGAAAGGGGGAAAAATGTTAGTCAATAAGATTAAACTATCCACATCTCTACACAGGAAGACAATACTTGTAACTCTTGAGAACTGTATTTCTCATAGGACAGTTAAAAAAAGCATACTTAGACAAAGAGTGTAGTATAAATTCATCATGAAAAGATGATGCTTTACATGATACTTTAACCCATGAGAGCTGTATTTTAAAGGAGTGATTGTATTTGAAGGAGTAGACTTGGAAAGAGGTATGCATATAATTTGATTATGATTTAAGGATGCTTATGGCTCTTGAGAATTGTATTTCTTTTTTTTTTCCTTAAAGATTTTGTTTATTTTGAGTTTTACAATTTATCCCCTAATCTTACTTCCCTCCCCTCACCCCCCACAGAAGGCAATTTGCCAGTCTTTACATTGTTTCCATGGTATACATTGATCCAAACTGAATGTGATGAGAGAGAACTCATATCCTTAAGGAAGAAACATAAAGTATAAGAGATAGCACGATCAGACAATAAGTTATCATTTTTTGTTTTCTAAATTGAAGTTAATAGTCCTTGGTTTTTGTTCAAAATGGTATTCTCCATTGCAGACAGCCCCAAATTGTCCCTAATTGTTGCACTGATGGAATGAGCTAGTCCATCAAGGTTGATCATCGCCCCCATGTTGCTGTTAGGGTACACAGTGTTTTTCTGGTTCTGCTTATCTCACTCAGCATCAGTTCATGCAAATCCCTCCAGGCTTCCCTGAATTCCCATCCCTCCTGGTTTCTAATAGAACAATAGTGTTCCATAACATACATATACCACAGTTTGCTAAGCCATTCCCCAAATGAAGGACATTTACTGGATTTCCAAGAGAATTTTATTTCTAATGGGACAATTGAGGGGAGTGTACTTGGAGAGAAGGTATGAAGTAATTATGATATGATGATGCTTATAAAACAATCAATCAATCCACCCTTAAGAACTGTACTGTTATCAGGACAAATAAAAGGAACTTACTTTGACAGAAGGTGTGGGTAACAAGATAGTTATAAAATAATTAAGACATGAAAAAAATTATACTGGGAGAAGGTGGAGGAATTAAAAAATTAATAATAACATTTGAAGAGGCACAAAGGACCTATTATAATAGAGTGAAAGAAGGGAGGAATGAAAAAGCTTTTGACAAAATACAGTTCCTATTTAAAAAGAAACATTAGAAAGGGGCAGTTAGGTGGATAGAGCATCAACCCTAGAGTCAGGAGGACCTGAGTTCAAATCTAGCCTCAGACATTTAAGAATTATCCAGCTGTGTGATCTTGGGCAAATTTCTTAACCCTACTGCCTTGCAAAAGCCAAAAAAAATCAACCCACAAACCCAGAAACTATAGGAGAACAATTACAATACATTTTTTACATAAATAAAGTGAGATCTAAACAACTGAAAAGATGTCAATTGCTCATGGATAGGCTGTGAGTTAATACAATAAAAATGATAATTCTACTTAAATTAAAATACTTATTTAGTGCCATACCAATCAAACTAACAAAAAAGTACTTTACAGAGCTAGAAAAAATAGTTTAAAAATCCATCTAGATAAAGAACAATTTGGAATTTTTCTTAAAGGACAATAAAACTGTGTATGTCCTTTGATCTAGTAATGCTACTACTAAGGCTATATCCCAAAGAAATCACAAAGAAGGATAAAAAACCTTGTGGGAGAGAAATTGGAAATTGAAAAAATGATCAAAGAATTGGAAATTGAAAGGATGCCCATCAATTGGGGAATAACTGAACAAATTGTAGTATATGGATGTGATATGGTACTAATACTCTAAGAAATAATGAGCAGCTGGACTTGAGAAAAGTCTAGAAAGACTCGCATGAATTGATGCTGAACAAAGGAAGCAGAACCAAAAAGAACATTGTATAGATTAACAACATTATGAGATGATTATCTATGATGGATACACCTCCTCTCAACAGTTCAGAGATCAGAGATAACCCTGAGAAACCTGTTATGAAAAATGACATCCACATCCAGAAAAAAAACCCAAAATCAAAACTTTGGAGTCTGAATGCAGAGCAACACTTATTATGGTCGCTTTTAAAATCTTCTGTTATTTTTTTTTCTTTCCCCTTAGTTCTAATTCCTCTTTTACAATATGACCAATATATGCTAAACATGATTGTACATGTAGAATTTATACCAAATTATTGGCTACCATGGGGAGGAGAAAGGGAGAGGGAAGGGAGGGTGATAGAAAAATGTGGAACTCATGAGTTTGCAAATGGATGAATGTTTAAAACTACCTTTGCATGGAATTGGAAAAAATAGAGGAAAAATATTCTCTTTTCTCTTTATGTTTCCACACCATCCCACCCCCCATTCCTCAGTCAGCTTTCTCGGTTAAGGATCTCATCACGTCCTTCACTGGAAAAATTGAGGCCGTATCCCATGAGTTCCCTCCTCTTCCTTTCTCCTCATTGACATCCCACTGACCTCATTACTCATTATTTAATTCTCTGTAGTCTCTGAGGAAGGGGTGGCCCTTCTTGGAAAAATCAATAACCCTTCATGTACCTTTAGTCCCATCCCTTCCCATCTTCTCCAGCAGATTGCTTCTGTCATATCCTCTCTTTTTAATCTTTCCTATTTCCTTCCCAGTCACCTAAAAATAGCCCAAATCAAACCCATCCTTAAAATACCTTCATTAAATCTTTCCATCTCCATTAGACACTATCCAATATCTTTCCTCACTTAAACTCCTTGAAAAATCCATTTACATTTAGTTCCTCCATTTCCTCTCCTTTTACTCATTTCTAGACCATATGCAGTCTAGCTTCCAACTTCATTGTTCAGTCAGTTAGTCATCAGGATTTATTAAGTACTTTCTAAATACCAGATACTGTGCTAAGCTATGAGGGTACAAAGAAGACCCTGAACACTCTCCCTACTGTGAAGAAATTCACATTCTAATGGAGAAAACAGGATGCAAATAATTATATTCATTATATATATATATATATATATATATATACATTTACACATTTATACATGTATATGTATCATATCTATTTCCTATGTATATATATATATATGTGTATGTGTGTGTGTGTGCATTATCTATCTAGCTATGTCCAGCTAGTTAGTGTTCTCTTACTCTCTCTCTCTATCTCTCTGTCCATCTATACACACATCCATCTATTTTCTGTCCAGCTATCAGAATATAATCTCAGGACAGGGGAACAAGGATATAGAGAACATGAGGAGGGCAGAGGGGAGGAAGGGAGAGAATTGGTAAAAGGAACATTGTATAAGATAGGATCTGAGCAAAGTCTTGAAAGGAATCTAGGGAAACCTAGAAGTACAGGAGAGAAGGAGAGCATTGCAAGAATTACAATAGCTAGTGAAAAGGTAAGTGTAAGGAAAGCAAGTAAGCCATTTAGCTGGGTTATAGTGTGTAGCAAGGAATGAAGTGAAATAAGATGGAAAATGTAAGAAAGGGCCAGGTAATGAAGGACATAAAATGTCAGAAAGAGGATTTTATAATAGGTCCTGGAAGTAAAAGGAAGACTGAAGTATGTTGAGTAAGGACTTAATATGTCAAAACCTGAATTTTAGAATTAATTTGGCAGCTCAGTGGAAGACACATTGGAGTCAGAAGAGACTTGAATCAGGGAGACTAAAAAAATAATTATAATATCTTGTTGGGAGGTGGTGAGGATCTGCACCAAAGTGGTGACTCTATGAGTGAAAGGGAGATATATAAGAGATGCTGTGAAGATAGAAATCAGAAGACTTGAGAACAACTAGCAATGTGGATGAGTGTAAGGAGCTGAAGATGATATGGAGATTGCAACCTGGTTTTTATTGGAGGATGATGGTGACTAATAGTATTAGGACAGTTGAAAAGAAGAGAATAGGGGTGGCTAGGTGGTATAGTGGATAAAGCACCAGCCTTGGAGTCAGGAGTACCTAGGTTCAAATCCGGTCCCTTGCAAAAACCTAAAAAAAAAAAAAAAAAAAAAAAAAAAGAGAAGATTTGAGAGAAAGATGAGTCCAGACAAAAAAAAAAGATTTATCAAATCATCATTCTTTTTTGTTAAAAGGAAATACTGGGGATGCTAGGTGGAGCAGTAGATAGAGCACCAGCCCTGCAGTCAGTAGGATCTGAGTTCAAATTTGACCTCAAACACTTAATAATAGCTTCGCTGTGTGACCTTGGGCAAGTCACTTAACCCCATTTCCTTAAATTTTTTTTGCAAGGCAAATGGGGTTAAGTGACTTGCCGGAGGCCACACAGCTAGGTAATTATTAAGTGTCTGAGGTCAGATTTGAACTCAGGTATTCCTGATTCCAAGGCCAGTGCTCTATCCACTGTACCACCTAGCTGCCCCAGCCTTAAATTTTTAAAAAAGGAAATACTAATTTGCTATATCTAATCTTTTTTATTAAACTAATAAAATATCAAATACAATTTCTATATTTATGTTATTAAATGTATCTTTAACACTTGACTCAATGCCCCCACCTTTGTCAAAAGAAGATTCATGTTGGGATCACACTTTTCTCCTATTTCCCTTTCCAATTTCTTTTTTACATTATTTATTTGTAACTTTAAGCATTTCAGTCAATATCACTTTAAATTTTTATTCTCATATTCTCTTGCAGTTAGGTAACAACTAGTTAATTACAGTTTCAAAATTTGTACTATTCTTAGTTTTTCAGCTTGGTTCTTCCAAAAGTTTTTTTTTGATACGTATGTATTTTTAATGAGATCTTTAAGATTCCATTGATTTGATTCAACTTTGTCATCTGACAGTATACTTATATATGCTGGAAGACTGATTCTGAGATGATAACCTATATTTTATAATTTTATCTATTTTATGTTTCAACTCAGTAAAATAATAGGTCACCTATAGCTTATAATTATAAGCAATTAAAAAACAATAAACCCAGCTCAATGTTCATGATAAAAAACCAAAATTAATTTGGAATCTGAGGACCTGAATTCAAATTCTGACTTTGCTATTATGGTCTTTAGGAAGTCATTTAACTTCCCTAGGCATCAGTTTCCTCAGCTGTAAAATCAGGGGCTAGACTAAATGATCTCTTAGGGACCTTCCAGGACTAAATATATTATCCTAAAGTCACAATTCCCCTCCTTGGCATTCAGTTCGGGTAGGCAGCCTGGGACTGAGTTTTATAGAACCTTTTTGAGAAGTTAGCGAGGCAGCTCTGAGGCACAGTTTCTAGGGAAACCTAGAAGTACAGGAGAGAAGGAGAGCATGGGCTCTGGAGTTCTGAGTTCAAATCCAGATTCATTATTACCCTCGACAAACCACTTACCCTATTTGCCATGTTTCCTTAGTTACTTAATGAGGAGCATAATAGTCCCTACTTTGTAGTGTTGCTTTGAGGTACAACAACCTTAACACAAAACCCTTAGCACATAATAGATGATATATAAATTTACCATTGTCTTCTCTTGTACTCTTGATCACCTTCCATCTTCTTCTGTGAATTTCTACCTTAAATCATTCCCAACTTGTCTGTAATTTTCAACCTCTCCCACTAGCTAGTCCCTTCCCTACTGCCTTTAAACATGCTCATGTCTATCCTTAGCCTTTAAAAAATCTTCTATAGACTCTACCATTCCCTCTAGCTGTCCCTTTTCAGTCAAACTGTCTCTCTCTTTATTGCTTCTTCTCTGACTCTTTACCTCAGCCTTTTACAATCTGGCTTCAGACTTCACTTAAAATAGGTTGTCTTCAATCATTAGAAGATTGTAAGCTCCTTGAAGCTTATGCCTTTCTTTGTATCCCAAGCACTTAGCACAGGTTCAGCAATATAATCATTGCTTAATAAATATTTATAGACTCTAACTTAAATGAAACACTCAAAAATATATTTAAAAAAAATTTTTTTAAGAGATACCTCAGTAGGGGGCAGCAAGGTGCTGGAGTGGATAAAGCACTGGCCCTGAAGTCAGGAGGACCTGAGTGTAAATTCAGCCTCAGACCCTTAATAATTATCTAGCTGCGTGATCTTGGGCAAGTCACTTAACCCCATAGACTTTCAAAGAAAAAAAGGAGAGAGAAATATCTAGGTAGCTCAGTGGATAGACCACCGACCCTGAAATCAGGAGGACCTGAGTTCAAAAGTAACCTCAGATACTTATTAGCCATGTGACCCTGGACAAATCACTTAACCCTGTTTGCCTCAAAAAAGATAAAAATTAAATGAAACTATTGTCTTCAAAATTACCATACCCTTGTATCACTGGTGAGTATTGTAAGGTAATGGTAAAGGGCTGTCCAGCACTCAATCCTTTTGACCCCTTCTTCCCAAATGGATAGGAGCAAAGTTCAGTCCTGCTTAGACCATTCCAATCTTCTCTTCTTGGTTCAATTAGGAATATCTTCGACCTGAACTACAAAAACTAAATTTTAGTTCTGACTCCACCTCTAACAATTTGGGTGATTTTTTTCCTAATCTTCATTTTCTAGATGTAAAATTTATGGCTTTGGTTCTAAAATGCCATTTTTTCCCTGCTCACTTCTTTGTCTTCTTGTCCTATGACCTGTAGACTTTGTAGGAATTAACCGTAAATTGATAAAAAAAAAAAAACATCTCTGATATGGTCCCCCTTCCACCTCCAAGTCAATATTTCTTATAAGCTCAACAAGTGAATTGTACAAATTTAAAAGATGTTGTCCAAGGGAAGTTCCAGTGGTTCCTTAGATAATGACATAAGGAAAGCTTCTGCAGGAGTCTGCTCCTCTAGAAACAGAGGGACTCTGTTTAATATATGTTTAAACATACATTGTCTGGATAGCTCAGGTGCAAGTTTTTGAAGATTTACCTTTGAAGTCCAAGGAAGAGAACAAAGGGGGGGTGGGGTGTTAAATGGCTTTTGAACTCAGGAACTCGCACTTACTTCCATCAGCTTATGCTGTGATTTGTTGTCACTGTTGTGTTTTCTAACTTGTTGTGATCCAAGACTTTGGGATTCCACACAGTCATAGCCTGATGACTCTCAGAAAGAGTAGTTACCTTTATTGGAAGTAGTGGAGACAATTCCTAAAGACTTGGTGAATTTGTGTTAAGTAGCAACCTTTTGTGGTTAATAAGACAGCACATTCTGTGGTCATCTGAGAGGCAATTTATTATTTTCCCAGAGTGGGTACCAAGTTGATAACAATGGGATTCACAAACTTCCAATTCAGAGTTGGGGTAAGGAGGGAGCTTGGGAGATGGTTTGCTTTGGAATTTCAGTATTTCAGAGAATTTGCTGTTAAAGTAGTTTTCTGATTTTATACTGTTTTTCTAAAGTAAATTTACTATCATTACTACAATTTATAAGCTGTTGGTCATGCAAAAGAAATTCACAGGGAACTGAGGGCTCAGAGCATTAACTAGAATAGCTATGACCCTAACATTGATCCTTAGGGACCTATATGCAGCACTGGACTGATCCACCTAACATTCATTTTATTGTATGTCGATGTTAACACATGAGTTTTCTGCTTGTTGCCTAGAAATAGTTCCCAATAGTAATAAGGTGAGGCCCTTCTCCAGTCATCAAGGTCATCAGGGGTTGGAGCTGGAGGGAGTGAGAGCCAGTTCAAAGCTAAAATATTTTTGCCTAATTAAGTAAATACAGGCAAACACAGGAATTTTGAGGGACTACAAAAGAGTCAGCCTAGAAATCCTTCACAGGCTAATGAAACTAGAGTCATGAAAAGCGAAAGTGTATCTGCAACATATCCACTCATTATAAACATTTTCTAAGTCAGATACTGTATTGAATGACAGGAAGACAAAAATGGGACAAAAGGTAGTCCCTCAGGGAGTTTACAATCTAAACCCTCGGTAGTATGGCTTCCAATTTCCACATTCAACTGACTTCATGTAACTGAAACTTCTCTCCAGTGCTTCCAAATCTACTCTTAATTACCAATTGAATTGAGTCTTTTCTCAGTCTTCATCCTTCTTGGCCTCTGTTGACTCTGCTATTTTTGTTGCTCACTCTCTCTTCCCTGGATACTCTCTTCTTTCTAGGTTTTCCCAACACTGCGCTTTCCTGATTCTTCTCCTACCAGTCCTTCCCAATCTCCTTTGCTGGATCTTTTTCAAGGTTACACCCATTAATTGTGGGTGTCTCATGCCCCTATTCAGGGTCTTCTGTTCTTCAGCTCTACTGTCTGATTACTGATCTCATTAGCTCCCTTGTATTCAATTATCATTTTAATGCAGATTATTCTTATATCTATTTTTCCAGACCTAACTTTTCTCCTGACCTCTAGTCTCATCACCAACTGTTTATTGAACATCTTCCACGGGATGTGTTGCAATCATCTAAAACTTAAAATTTTCAAACTCATTATCTTTTCCGAAAATGCTTCCCTCTTACTATCAGAAACACACCACCTCCTCTCAGTCATCCAGGCTAAAAAGTTCCATTTCTTTCTCAACTTCTCACTCATACAATATTTAATCTGTTGCCAAGTCTTATTTTCACCTTCACCTCACTAAATATATTCCTTCCTTTCCACTCAAACAGCTACCAACCTGTTATGAGACTTGGTCTATTCATGTCTGGTCTATTATAGTAGTCTTCTGCTGGTCTCCAATCCAAATCTCCAATCCATTCTCTACTCAGCTGCAAATGAATCTTCTTTAAAGTTCAGGTCTGATTCTATCACCCTTTTCTCCCCACTCAGTAAACTTCCTTCTAGTTTGAAGATGAAATACAAGATTCTTTGCTTGGCTTTTAAAGCCCTTCCTAACCTAATTTCTTCCTCCTTTTCCAGGCTTTTTATACTTTCCTTTCTGTTTTTTTTTTTCAGTTTTTGCAAGGTAAATGGGGTTAAGTGGCTTGCCCAAGGCCACACAGCTAGGTAATTATTGTCTGAGACCGGATTTGAACCCAGGTACTCCTGACTCCAGGGCCGGTGCTTTATCCACTACACCACCTATCTGCCCCTATACTTTCCTTTCCTTTGAAAAATCTATGATTCAGTGACATTGGAATACTTGTTGTCCCTTTCTCAATATACTATATTACCAAGTTCTAGGCCTTTTCATAAGCTGACCCCTACCCCTGAAATGTTCTTCTCTCCTATGTCTCCTGGCTTCCTTCAAGACAGCTCAACTCCCACCTTTTGCTAGAGGCTTTTCCTGATGTTTCCCTTACTTCTGGTGCCTTCCCTCTGAAATGAACTCTTATCTACACTGTATTTATCTTATGCAGAGTTGTTTGCTTATTAGAAAATGAGTTCCTTAAAGTCAAAGGCCATGTTTGTACCTTTCTTTGCTTCCCCAGCATTAACACAGTGCCTAGTCTACATTAAGTTCTCAATAAATGCTCACTGACCATTTTGTTGGCCTTAATAATATTAATAATAGATAGTATTTATATAGAGCTAAACATTGTGCTGAATAGTTTACAAATATTTTCTCACTTGATCCTCACACAACCCTAGAAAATAAATGCTCTTATTATCCTCATTTTACAGACAAAGAAATTCATGTAAAGTAACTGAACCAAGTCCTTCCTGATTCCAAGCCCTACTCTCTTTTCACTGTATCACCTAGCTGCCTTCTCCAGGGCCAAGAAAGGGCCACATTATTATCAGAGACTCTAGAAAAGGAGGAGAGAATAGGAAATTATGTTAAGAACTTTTGAGGCATGGAAAAAGAGAATATATATATATTTGCTACTTCCAGGACATGATCATTAAAAATTCCCAAAACTTATGGCGTCAGCATCAACAAAACTCTTTGGCCAACTTACACAAGCAGTCATTTAAGGATCTGCAGAAGTTAATAACTTCTATAAAAGCACTGATTCTTCAAGATGGAATCTAGAGCCTTTTTATGCCATCTGGCAAGGAAATTAAAGAGTTTCTCCTTACAGTTGGTACCAAGGTGGTTTTTTATAAGGAGTGAAGTCTTTAAGGGATTTTGTAGTTACTGTTGGTCAAGTCATAAAGTCAACTTTCCCATCCTCTGAATATAAAATAAGTTCTAGGTAGTAACAATCCAAATTATTTTAATTCATTTTGTCTGAATTGATTATACAAATGTAATCTACTTAAATGTCTTACTACTTTGCATCTTTTGCACATAATTTTCCTTTTGGAATGCACACAGAGGTACTGGACAAGAAATTGGTGGCACCATATTCATTTTTTTTAGCTGGCTCTTCAAGGTCTGACCCAGGTGAATAAAAGGAGATATTAATGCCTTACCAGGACTTAGCTTTATTGAATAATTTAGTCTCAAATCATTAAAAAAGAAAATTTCAAAGTAAATAACTCAACTATTAATCTATTCTTAATTAAAAAAATTTTTTTTTAGATTTTTGCAAGGCAAATGGGGTTAAGTGGCTTGCCAAGGCCACACAGCTAGGTAATTATTAAGTGTCTGAGGTCAGATTTGAACTCAGGTACTCCTGACTCTAGGGCCAGTGATCTATCTACTGTGCCACCTAGCCACCCCTTATTGATCTATTTTTAAAGAAACAAAAGAAATGGAAAAGTAATCTTTTGTTTTTAAAGACAACAGAATTAATATATGCTTTTCATTTTTTGTGTTATAGATGTTTTTCAAATGTTCTATTTTTATAAACTAAGCCTATACTACCTAGCCTGTCTTGCATATAACATATCTAGCAAATGGCTTCAGTTAAACAAGAGCTTATGATCACACATATCAGGATCATTCTCAGCAATCAGGAAAAATTGTATCCTATATGAGGGAAAGGATATAGAAAGCAGGGAAAGACATGAGAGAAATGGTGGTCAAAGAAGGTGTGTACCTTCCAAATCAATCAGTTATCACAGCAAAAGATTGAGGAGTTGGGAAGTATAGGTATATCAGGTCAGATGCATTTGAGTATACCATTTTTTATATTTTATCACTTTACCTGGGTAAATGTTGTTCTCTCCAGGAGAATGTAAGCTCCATGAGGCAAGGACTATTTGTCTCTGTATATCTAGCATCTGGGGCATTATAGTAGCCAAGTAATAGATAAATGCTTATTGAATTGAACTTATTTAATAACCCAAGAGACAGGATTAGGTAGGAACAGAGGAAGCATAAGTATGAATAATCAGAAAGAACCAGGGTAAAAAGCCTAGAGAGAACATCAATATAAGAATTCAGGTAAATTAATAAAATGATAGCTTGACAATCTATCAGTTGACAAATGACTGAACAAATTATGACTTAGGAATATATAGGAATATGACTGTACTATTATTACTTATATGAGGAATATTAAGAAATATGTCACATGAAGTGATTTACTATGGTAAAGAAAATAGAATCTGAATGGAAATTTGATACAAATTACAATACTACTACTAACAATAACAATAATATAAACAAAACTGGGAAAATACACAAAATAAAGAAGTAAAAGGAGGGTCACAGAAGCAAAAAATAATTTTCTATTTCTTTCTTGAAGTCAATATAGATTTTTTTTTAGGTTTTTTTTTTTTGCAAGGCAAATGGGGGTTAAGTAGCTTGCCCAAGGCCACACAGCTAGGTAATTATTAAGTGTCTGAGACGGAATTTGAACTCAGGTACTCCTGACTCCAGGGCAGGTCCTTTATCCACTACACCACCTAGCCACCCCTGTCAATATAGATTTTTAAAACAAATTATAAATAATGAAGTTTATAAGAATCTGAGCCCTCCTAAGGCTCTGGGCACATATGGAAGCAGGTATGACCCCAAAGGGGCCATAATCTTTCATTGGCTTATTGACTCCTCCCCTAAACAAGATTCCAAATTGGAATAAAGCTTAGATAAGATTTGAGTCTCGGTTTCTAATAAGAGTAACTCTTCCCTCATAGGTATTTAATGTAATTTGAGTCAGTCTTTATTTCCTCACTCAAAAAATATTTGACAAAAAAGACTTCTAGAGTCCATAAATATAACAGTAACAAAACACTTGGAAAGTTCATTAAATTTCTCCAGAACACACCTAAGCTAGAGATACTTTGGAGCTAATTAATAAGTAGTCCTCATTTTCCTTATACTTACACTAATTTAACAACTTAGGAAACTATCATGAAGGGTTTCATAGTCCAGATTCTGACTGATCCTTCATGGATCTTCTTTTCCCTCTGAGAAACTGATGCCCAACTCAATTGAGGAACTCAAACTTTTGGAAACTCTAAAACTTGAGACTTTTTAAATTCAATATTACTTAAGGAAATAACTCCCAAGGATGGAAATATCCATTCTGGAATTGCTCTTTTCTGGTCTGTGAATTGAAGCTCCAAGAAGTTCAAACAAGACTTACCTAGGCAAACAGAGGCTGCTCACTGTGTTTCCATTGCAAGTCATCATTTTCTGCTCCTAGGAAAGGAAAGGGAAAAATTCTGGTCTCAATATTCAAGGAACAGAAAATACAGGAAAATAAAAAGAAGGGAGCAAATCATATTACCATTATATATATAGTACCACAAAAGAAGTTCAGGGGACAAGAGTCTCTCTTTCTGAATTTCAGGCAAGCCTCGGAAGAGAGAGACAGCCCTATAAGAGTGGATAAGTCTACTCCATGGGAGATGATGCAGCAAGGTTCATAACTTACAGTCTCATCAGACTAATTAAAAGGAATTCATAAAATTCATTAGGGGTTCCTCTAATCAGTCCCTTTAATAAGGTTTTCATGTATGATCAGTTTTCATTTGT
Organism: Macrotis lagotis; assembly: GCF_037893015.1. Classification (NCBI taxonomy): domain Eukaryota; kingdom Metazoa; phylum Chordata; class Mammalia; order Peramelemorphia; family Peramelidae; genus Macrotis; species Macrotis lagotis. The sequence continues at coordinate 118,602,129 of NC_133658.1, read as the reverse complement.
TCACTTGAATCTTTGTATTTCTTGATTGTTTCTAAGTGTAAAAAATAAATAAATTCCAGATTGTTACACATTTTATGTTAAGTAGCCTTTTAATAGTATTTGATATGTGCTGACCATGTGTTCAAGTCAGTGATTTACACTTGGGATTAAAATGAAATTAGATAGTTACAGGCCATCTAACATTTAAGAAAAATCAATTTGCTTAACAATAACCTGGAAAGGATAGCTATCAAGGATACAATTAAATTCAGTTCCCCTTTCTCCACATTTGACATAATGGTGTACCTTTATGCCCAGGAAGCTAGAAAGCAATATCAATTAATTTGAACTTTAATTTGGATCAAGTTTTAAGAATATTTAGGGGAAACCAAGACTAGCTTGTGTGTGTGTGTGCATGTGTGTGTGGTAAATGTTGCTCCTACCACATCATGTTTCATTGTGTTTCTTCATGGTATAACTCTCAGAAACATGAATCTGTACAATCTCACCCTAAATTAATAACAGGAATGCTGGTGTTCATATACAGAAAATTGATACTCATAGCATTCTATCTATTTGTAGACTATGCAGTTTACATTTGTTTCTGGCAGTGGTGAGGATTTGCAGTGATCCTTCCATATCTGTTTGTGACTAATGGCATATATTTTTGGCACAGTTAATGGAAGTTAAAGGTATAGTTTGTCAAATGAATCAGGGTGAAGCTATTCACTTTTCCATAAAGGACTCCATACAGGATCCAAACACACAAATCTGAGGCAGTATGCTGTAGGCCATGAATTTAATCATCCATAAACAACTTTAAATGAATTTTTAAAAATATTAGACACATCAAAAGGGTATAACTTTTGAGTCATCAGTATGTAAATAACCATAGCATTTTGTTTTCATTTTACTAATATATTCATTAACACAGCTAAAAAGCTTTCTGTGAAATGTAAACCACAGGAGCTCTGGGAACAGGATTTTTATAAAAATAATGTGATGTGTTAGGAAGGACTAAGACTTTAAGGGACTTGGTTGAAAGAAATTCATTAAATCAGTGCAGAATTCATGGTCCAATTCCTATTAATAATCTTTGAGCCTTCCATGATATAACATACTTATTTATATGTCTATATATCTTCTTTCAAGAGCAAGAGATAACAGAGAGATGGCTCTATCAGTGCAAGTGTTGTTGAGAAAGAAAAAATTATTTCTGCTCCCCCCACCCCCATTGGATAAATGGGAGAATATGATCTAGAATCCCACAGGATGGAACTATATTGTGTATTAGTGGAGAAAGTACCATGGAGACCAATAAGATCAGATTCACTGAAGTCTCAATGAATTAAATATCACAATATGTAGTTTTATTAGTTGGGATATTTTTTCTTCATTTTACCATGAACTCATGCCAAGGAAAATAAAGAACAGATTCCAGTTCAAATGCTTACTATTTATGTGTCTCTTGGCAAGTCTTTTAATATTTCTGGGCCTTAGGACTCACTGAGATGCCTTCCAACTCTAGCTATTTGATCCCATGATCCTTAAATTTGTCAAATGTCATTTCTTCTACATCAATACAATCAAACCTGATTCTGTCCTACAAATACCCATATCCCTTGCAACTTTGATTACTAGAAACCACATCTTCTCCCATTTCATTTCATTCTAAGGGTCAGAAGGCTTTCTCTTAGTCCCTAATGCTATTTCTATACCAGTCCTTTACTACCATTCTGCCATATCCTTTAGTCTTTTGAAATCTATATGCTATACTTGTATCACCCTTTCCCCCTGTTATTATCCACTAGTGTCCAAGTCATTTTCCAATTTTTTTTTCAGTGATTTTAGTACCTAACTCATAGTTTTATTCTCTCTGTGATCAACCATTATCTTTAAAGAATTCAATACAGGGGAGGCAGCTAGGTGGCACAGTGGATAGAGTACTGCCCTGGAGTCAGGAAGACCTGAGTGCAAATCTGACCTCAGACACTTAATGATTGCCTAGCTGTGTGGCCTTGGGCAAGCCATTTAACCCCATTTGCCTTGCAAACCACCCCCCCCAAAAAAAAGAAAGAAAAAGAAAGACCAGAGCTGAATGGGTAGGCCAAGTGACAATTCTACCTAAATTAAATTATAGATTCAGCAATACCAATCAAGGACCATTCAGTCATACCAAACTGCCAAAAAAATTAGTACTAGAAAAAAAAAAGGTAGCAGTTCATCTCAAGGAACAAAAAGTCAAGAATATCAAGGGAATTGATGAAAAAAATAATGCAAAGGAAGGTGGTCTACCATATCAGATCTAAAACTGTTTTATAAAGCAGTAAATGTCAAAACTGCTTTTTGCTGGCTAAGGAATAGAATGCTAGATCAGTGGAATAGATTAGACACAAAAGAAACAGTAGTAAATGACTATAGTAACTACAGTCTGATAAACTCAAAGACTGTAGCTTCTGGGAAATGAACTCATTATTTGACAAAAACTGCTGGGAAAGTTGGAAAATAGTATGATAAAAACTAGGTATAAGCCAACATCTCACATCCTATACCAATATAAGGTCAAAATGAGTACGGGATTTAAAAAAAAAGGTTGATACCAAAGCCAATTGGGAGATTAAGGAATAGTTTACTCTGTTAGATCTATGGAGAAGGGAGGAATTTATGATCAAACAAGAAATAGAGATTATAAAATACAAAAGTGATAATTTTGATTACATTAAATTAAAATAAAACCAATGCAACCAAGATTAGAAAGAAGGCAGAAAGCTGGAAAACAATTTTTACAGCTAACATTTATAATAAAGAACTCATTTCTAACATAGAGAACCAAGTCAAATTTATAAGAATACAAGCCATTTCCCAATTGAGAAATAGTCAAAGTATATGAATAATAAGAATAGGCAGTTTTCAGATGAAGATATTAAAACTATCTATAGACATGAAAAAATGCTCTAAATTATTGTTGAGTAGAAAAATTCAAATTAAAACAATTTTGAGGGGGTAGCTAGGTGGCATAGTGGATAAAGCACCGGCCTTGGAGTCAGGAGTACCTGGGTTCAAATCCGGTCTCAGACACTTAATAATTACCTAGCTTGTGTGGCCTTGGGCAAGCCACTTAACCCCATTTGCCTTGCCAAAAAAAAAAAAACCTAAAAAAACCCCAATTTTTAGATATCACCTCAGAGTGGAAAATATGAAAATAAAGGAAAATGATAAATTTTTAAGGGGATGTGGGGAAATTTAGACATCTATGTACAGTTTATGGAGTTGTGAACTGATCCAACCATACTGGAGTAATTGGGAACTATGCCCAAAGGACAATAAAACTTTGATTCAGCAATACCACTTCTAGGTCTGTATTCCAAAGAGATCACAAAAAGGGGGAAACATCCACATGTTCAGAAATATTTATAGCAGCTCTTTTTATTGTGGGTAAGAATTAGAAATTGAGGCAATACCCATCAATTGGGAAAGAGTTGACAAATTGTGGTATATGAATATGATGGAGTACTTTTGTTTTATAAGAAATCATGAGCAGATGGATTCCAGAAAAACATGGAAAGATTTACATGAACTGATGCTGAATGAAGTGAGCAGAACCAGAAGAACATTGTGCACAGCAATAACACCATTGTGTGATGTTCCACTATAATAGACTTAGCTCTTGCAATTCAATGAGTAGAGACAATTCTAAAAGACTTGTGATGGAAAATACCTTCCCCTTCCAGACAGAGAAAGAACTATGAAGTCTGAATACATGTCAAAGTATACTATTTTCACTTTTTAAAATGTTTTATTTTTTCTTTCTCATTGTTTTTTTCCTTTTCTTCTTTCACAATATGACTAATAAGGAAATATGTTTAATATGACTCTACTATATCAGATTACTCATTGTCAAGGAGAAGAAGGAGGGAAGAGGGAAGGAAGGGAGGTAGAAAAATGTGGAAATCAAAAAACCCTATCACAAAAATGCATGTTGAAAACTATCTTTACATGTAATTGTGGAAAAAATTAAATGAAAGAAATTTTTAAAAAAGAAAAGATCAGAGCTGAATAGAAAATTTCACTTTCAAATTCTCACGAGAAGCATAAAAAAGGTCATGAGGAAAGAGAAATCATAAGGAATTTAATAAGATTAAACTATTAACATTCCTACATAGGAAGATGATTCTCATAAAAAACTTTATCATTATTAGGGAAGGGCACAAAGTGAGAGTTAATCTCAAGAGATGAAATCTAAACAAATGAAAATAAGGAATAAGAAAAAGAAATACACTGGGAGAAAGGGAAAGGGAGAGGGGAAATGGGGTAAATTATTTCATATAAAAGAGGCAAGAAAAATTTTTAGTGGAGTTAAAGATCAGGGAGGTGGAAGTGTGAACCTTACTCTTTTTGGAATTGGCTCAAAAGGGGAATAATATTCAATTGGGTCTAGATATCTATCTATCTATCTATCTTACTCTAAGGAAAGTATGAGAAGAAGAGGATAGGAGAAAGGGGTGGTAGTGATAGAAAGGAGGACAGATTGGAGAAGGTGATAGTCAGAAGCTAAATACTTTCTTAGAGGGACAGAGTGAAAGGAGAGAATAGGCCTCATTTCTCAAATAAGTAGAGAACTGAGTTAAATTTATATAAAATAATGGCCATCCCTCAATTGATGATCAAGTAATATGAATGGTTTTTAGATGAAGTAATCAAAGTTTGTATAGCCATATAAGAAAGTACTCTAAATTGCTATTGTAGGAATGCACATTGAAATAATTCTAAGATACAACCTCATATCTATTAGATTGGTTGATAGAACAGAAAAGGAAAATGACAAATATTGGAGGGGATGTGGTAAAAATGGGCCATTAATATATTATTGGTAGGGTTGTGTACTGATTCAACCATTCTGTAGAGCAATTTGAAGGTATGCTTTAAAGGGCTTTAGAACTGTGCATGTTCTTTGATTGAACAGTGCCACTAGTAGGTCTATATCCAAAAAGAGATTTTTTTTAAAGGGATAGTGTGGGGGTGGGAAGGACCTTTATATGGAAATATTTATAGTAGCTCTTTTCTGGTGGCAGGGAACTAGAGTTTGAGGATATCTATCAATTGAAGAAATGACTGAACAAATTGTGCTATGTGATTATGATGTAATATTATTGTGCTATAAGAAATGTTGAGTAGGTTGCTTTCAGACAAACTTGCTTATGCAGAGTGAAATGTACTGTGAAAAAAATAACAGCAATATTGTAAAATGATCAGTTATGAATGATTTAGCTATTCTCAGCAATACAATGAACCAAGATAATGCTAAAGGACCTATGATGAAAAATATCTGAATATAGACTGAAGCATACTTTTTTAACCTTGGGGTTTTTTTTGATGGTTTTGGGGGGCCTTAAGTTTTCTTTCTCATGACTAATATGGAAATTTTTTCATATGAATTCACATACAAAAACTGTATCAAATTTCTTGTCTTCTCAATGAAGAAGGTGAGGAGGGTATAAGGGAGAGAATTTGGAACTTAAAGTTTTAAAAATGAATGCTAAAAATTATCTTTATATATAATTGAGAAAAAAATAAAATACTAAGAATTCAAAAAAGAAAAAAGACTCCAAATCATTTCTAATTAGAGAAATGCAAATTAAAGCAATTCTGAGATTCTACCTCAAATGCATCAGTTTGGCAAAAGTGACTAAAAAAAGAATGATATTCATGATAAATGTTGGAGGGTGTGGAAAAACATTACACACTGATGCACTATTGATGGACCTGTGAACGAGTTAACCATTCTGGAAAACAATTTAGAATTTTCCCTAAGGTACTAAACTGGGACCAGCTATACCACTAGCCTTTTGTTTAAAAAAAGATCAAAGAAATAGGTCCTATGTGTATAAAAATATTTATAACAGTTTATTATAGGCAAAAAATGGAAACTATAGAGATGACCATTGATGAATAAAGATGGTATATTAATATGAATGTAATTGGGCTATAAGAAATAAGTAAATAGATGACGTCATAAATTAATATTATAGAAATGAACAGTTTTGAAGACTTTTGCAAAGACTATACATAATAAATGTGAATGTATTGATACAGCCATGGAATTTCTTTTGAAAGACTATATACATTTATTATAAGGAATTGCTTTGCTTTTCTCTTTTATTTAAGGGTCTTGGGAATGAGAAGATGAGACAATAAATTTCTTTATTACAAGAAATTTTGTTAAATAAAGAAGTGGAGAAATACTACCAAAGTAAAATGTTATATGCACTTTCATATAGAATCACAGTAGTTGTTAATTTTGCTTGTTTTTCTTTGTCACAAGATGCCTCCCATGGAATGGGGGTGATCTTTAAATGTTTGTATTATAAAAACATCAACTAAAAAAAGACTTTTAAAGGAATGGATGATCTCTAAAATCCCTTTCAGTTTCAAAATTCCATACTTCTTTTATTTGGGTTGATGAACCAGTTAGGAGAATATGTAAATTAAGGCAATCTTCAGACTTGAAGTTAGCAAGACTAATCTTCCTTAGTTCAACTGTAATCTCTTAGATACTTACTTAGCTATGTGACCCTAGGCAAGTCATTTAACCTCATTTGCCCCAATTCCTCAGCTGTAAAAAGCAAGAGGCATGGAGGTGGCACAGGGGATAGAGCACCAGCCCTGGAGTCAGGAAGACCTGAATTCAAAACTGGTCCCAGATACTTAATAATTACCTAGCTGTGTGACCTTGGGTGAGTCACTTAACCCCATTGCCTTGCAAAAAAAAAAAAATGAGATGGAACAGAAAATGACAAACTACTCTAGTATCTTTGCCAAGAAAATCCCAACTGGGGCCACAAAGATTTGGACATGACTGAAATGACTCAACAATAAAACAATCTTCATTCCAAATTGGAAGACAAACCAAAGTCTCTCACTATATCACATATAGCATATATCAAGTTTTCTGCAAGTCATGGCTGAAAAGTACTGGGACCCCCTTTACAGTTGGAATGACACCTTCTTTAGCTCCCTATTTCAGAAAATCTGGAAGGTCAAAATTTGAAAAGAGCAGGTAATCACAATCCATAGAATTTAGGAAGTCCCCTCCCTGGAGTCATATCTTTAAAGGAAACAATAGTTAGATGGGAGGAAAGGATTTAAGGAATGCATACATTTAAGTTCAAGAAAGAAGAAATATGACTTGGATGGAAAACAGAAGGGAAAAAAAACTTCAAATGATCTAAAAAAATCTGTAGATTTGAGATGACTCTTAAAAATCTATCACTACTTTTCTATACTCCTTATGATGCCTTCTATAAGCACATTTTAAATTTAAAGCATATGAAAAAAATAAGGATCTAATTCAAATGGTTCAGATGTGTGAATTAAACTTAGGAAGCAGAGTAATTGGTCTGCCACAATTTACTCATAGGGCTTTTGTTACTCAGTTTTTTCAAAGTAATGATGTCATTCCTGGAAGCAAAGCTTTAAAAATTATATCAAAAGACAATTTCCAGACATATTTATCACTAGATACAAGAAAACACAAGAATTTTCCTGTTAGGTTGGATCTCTCTCATTCTTAAGCATGCACCCTGAATAGATGGAGTGAAAAGTATGTTGGAGTCAGCTCTTATCCTTCATGAGAATCTATTGTCAAATTTTCAGTATGAAAATATGAAGTATTTATACTTTAGAAATACTACAAATCATTTGTTGATTTATTGTTTTGTTGATTTTTATACTTAAGGGATGGAAAATGTTAATTAGTTTTAAATGTGAGTATATATATATATATATATATATATATATATATATATATGTATCCCAACCCAATCATTTTCCAGCACATTCCTGATCACCTCCCTTCTGACCCTATTGGGCAACAACTGAACTTGACCAGTCCCTCCTCAACCCTTTGTTCCTATGGTCCCACATACCATCCAAGATGGAGGTACTTATGTTGTCCATATGTGATGGGAGTAAAGGAGGGCAAAGAAGAGGGGAATCTGGAAGAGGCTGTATTAGGAAGAGAGACAACCTGCAAAACAGGTAGTATAAAAGAAAGAACTCTGGACTCAGAATCAGGGGCTATTAACTTCAAATTCTGCCTTTGTGCCCATATGATTTAATCTTTCTGAGTCTATTATTCTATATCTAAAATGGGACTAGAATAGCAGTATAGGGAAATGGATAAAGTGTGGTTGAGATCTATCTCTGATATTTAAGTACCTTGGCTAGAGAAACCATGTAATATCTCACTAACCCTAATCTTCTAAAAAAAACCCTTCTAAAACAAGTACTTAGGGAGTCTGGTAGATATAGGAGGCCTGAAATCTCAAGTGGCTTCAGAATTTTACTAGTTCTATGATCCTGACCATGTATGTCATTTAATCATTCTCTGCTCTAGTTTCCTCATGTATAAAATAGTGATTATAATAGCATCTCATCTATCCTGCAAATCAAAGAGATAGTATTTGTAAAATGCTTTGTAAGCCTGAAAGTGCTGTATGAATGTTAATTGTTATTATTATTAAACTATAAATTGAAGAACTATTGCAGATCTGCATTCATAGAGTAAGTTTTCTTATTAGCAGGTCCCAACCCTAATGAATTCACAGATTCTGACCACCTCTCCAAAAAAAAAGAGGATTAGCAATACTTGTAGTACCTATGCTCTGGGATTGTTCAGAAGATCAAATCAGTTAGAACAAAAGTACAAAAATTTCCTCTCGACTGTTTGGGAGCATACTCTCCCCTACATCATCTCATTCTCTTGGAAAAGGTATTGGGGGGTAGTGGGAAGAAGTGGGTGTCAGCTCAGTTTCCATGTAATTTTGGTCCCACCAAACTCATATCCAAAAGTGGCATGATGGCAAGATGAGTTCTTGGGTCTCGGCTACAACTGGCTGAGTACCAAGGTTACTCTAAAGTCTAAAAAAGGTAACCTTGTTCTCTGAGGAGTTAATGCTGGGTTGGACTCTTGACTCCTAGATTTCTGTGACTCCCTCTTCTGACCTCTAAATTAATATCCTTCACCTAAAATGGAAAAAACCAAAAAACAGAAAAACAAGTGAAGAGGCTTTTCAAGGAAAAAGGCTCATTTCTTAGAACCACATGCCCTCAGAGGCTAACAAAGCCTCAAGGCCTACCACTTCATCTTTCACCAGAAGTTTCAGCAAAGGAACCAAAACCCTAGGTTATGAGAGAAGAAACTGAACAAGGCCAGTTAAGGCCTTTTTTGGACTTCCCCTACTTCCATCTTCACAATCAATGAAAAATTCTTCTCTTAAACACACATTCAGACAGGAGCCAGTTAGAATGCCTATGCTTGCTCTCCAAGGTGTTTCTGTTCCATACACAACTCTCCCACAATCAAGATCGCTAGCCCCTTCATGTGGTTTTATTTAATATTTGAGTTCAGTCCCCTGTTACATAGATATACAATCCTTTGCAAACTACAAAGAGAGCCTGATTAAATGGATAGAGACCTAAGCAAGGTACTGCTTTTAATTGTCTAGGGCAAATAAATTCACCTTTCAATGCCTCCAGAGAAAGTCAAATCAAAAGGCATTTATTAAATGCTGTAGATATGATTAATAAAAAGAAAGACAATTCCTTCCCTCTAGGACCTTACAATCTAATGTGGATTGACAATGCAAAAGGAACCAGGAAAACATGAGTGGGGGGGGGCAGGTGTCCTCACCTTGTTCTGTGGAGTTGAACATCAGATACAGAGTGGAATGTGCCAGAAAGTCCAATATCTGCCCTCTATAAAGGAAGGCATTGATAGGAATTTAGTACTTCACCCTCCAGTCTTCCAGTCAGAGGGGAGAGGAGGCTGAGGGAGGTGAGATCAGTCCAGGCTTAGGTTAGTAGCATGGTGATAAGATGAGAGTTGGTGAACTTTACCTGGGAGGGCATCATATTCTCTGGAGCTGAAACCAGACCTGCCAGCAGATGAAGAGTAGAGGATGCACCAGGGACAGTGTTAATCACTGGAGATATGAAGAAAGGTAAAAAACAGTCCATGTTCTTAAGAAATTCACAGTTTAGTGGAGGAGATAACATGTATACGACCATGTACACAGAAAATAGATATTCATTTGGAAATAATCTTAGAGATTATTTCAGAGGTTATATTAAGATTAAAGAGCATCAGTTTGTAACTATGTCCAAATGGCTTTAAAACTGTGCCTATGTTTTGATCCAGCAATGCCACTACTATATCCATATCCCAAAGAGACCATAAAAAAGGGGAAAGACCCACATTTCAAAAATATCCATAGCAGCTCTTTTTTGTGGGGACAAAGAATTGGAAATTGAGGATATGCTCATCAATTGGGGATATGATGGAACACTTTCTCTTTAAGAAACCTGGAAAGACTTTCATGAACTGATGCTGAGTGAAGTGAGCAGAACCAGGAGACCACAGTACACCGTAGCAGTAACATTGTGTTATCAACTATGATAGATTTAGTTTTTCTCAGCAATACGATCAAAGACAATTCTAAAAGACTTGTGATGGAAATGCCATTTTCATCTAGAGAAAGAACTAATCTGAGTGAAGATTAAAGCACACTATTTTTTTGTTTGTTTTTTCTTGCTTGTGGTTTTTCCCCCCCTTTGTTCTGATTCTTCTTTCACAGCAAGTTTAACATGTATAACCCAAATCATATGCATGTATAATCTTACTCAGATTGTTTATTGTCTTAGGGAGGGGGAAGAGAGGAAGAAAAAATATAGAACTCAAAATCTTACAAAAAATGAATGTTGAAAAGTTGTCTTTACATGTAATTGGAAAAAATACCTTAAAAAAGATTAAAGAGCATCAGAAATGTCTTCAAACTTTGAGGAAACCTAGATAACCAAAAGTCAGATGTGAAGTTCAGAACACTTCAGGCATAAGAAACAACCCAATTAAAAAAGTTGGACGTCAAATAATGGAATATCTTGTGAGTGGAGGCCAATTGCCACTTTATTTCAGATTCTGTGGAGGAGAGCAAAGTTCAGAGGACTGGAAAGGTAGGAGAAGGTAGCTTATAAAGGACTTTAAAAAATCAAACAAAGGATTTTATATTTGATCCTGGAAATAATAGGGAACCACTAGACTTTGAGTGGGGGACTCCGAATAGTGTTTTAGGAAGATGAATTTGTCAGCTTAGTGGAATAAGGAGAGACCTGTGTCAGGCAAACCAACCAGCAGGCTATTGCAATAGTTCAGGAATGAAGAGTCTACACCAGTGTGGTAGCAGTAGCAAAGGAGGGAAGGGGGCATTTACCAGTGACGTTGCCAAGGTGAAATCCATGGTCCTCAGCACCTGATTAGATATGGAAGTTGAAAGGGATCAAAGAATCATGGATGATGCCTAAGGTGATACTGGATGACTAGGACCACCACAGTGCTCTTAAAGTAATAGGGAAATTGGGAGGAGGAGAAGTTGAGCTTACAGTGTTCCCAAGAAATCCAGCTGGGGATGTCCAATAGTGATGGTTTGCAATAATATAGAAAATTTCTAATCTGAAATTCCTTATAGCAAAGTATCAAATTGAAATAGAAAAGGGGGTCACTAAAATAGTGTGTATATGTGTGTTTACATATGCTTGTATGGGGTTCCCTGCTGTAGTATATTGACTTAGTTGTAAAATGTAATGTTACCTATTTTTTACTATATTTTTAGTTAATATTTTTAATATTTAATATTAAAATGTTTTAATTAAAATAATGTATATTTATATCATAATATATTTAATATTTAATAATTTTGAAATATATTTTTATCTGGTTCCAGGCAGCAAGCTGTACGTTTAACACCTCTGCCCTATACCACTGAAATCACAGGTATTTTCTTTTTAAGTGCTATATGAATGTCAGAAGAGGAAGCTGTAATGAAGCAGATACAAAGCTGAATTTGCAAACAGACCCAAGTTTAAGTCTCACCTTTGACCCATAATGGCTGTGCCCACCTCTTAACCCCTGAGAGCTCTAGGCAACCTAGAAGATCCGTTCCCGCATTGCTAGAGGGAGTTTCTTCACCTGGGAGAAAGCACATGTCCAGTCCATATCCTTATACAAATATCACCTATTATTAACTCAGCAGAAGTATTGTAAATAGAAGGTGAAAAGGCTTCTTGGAGCCAAGTTGGATGATGGTTGATTGAAACCTACTGAGAAAATCTGAAACTCTTAGATTGGTGATTAATTAGAAAGCAACCTCCTGGAACTGTTTAAGTCAGAGGTGGAGAAAACTTTTTTCTGTCAAGGGCCAAAAATTAGCCTAATTAAATATATTGTGTTATGTTGTATTATGTTAATTATATCATATCATATTATTATAAATATTATAGTATTTAATTAATTCACCCCCCAAAATCTACTAGATTTATTGAATTTCAAGTCCTATCTGCAGTTTCCTTGGCAGTGCTAGATCCAATGATTTCTCTGGCCTTATAAGACCAGTAGGTTGGATATTTCTGCCCCCACTTTAAGTACTTACTTTCACCTCTTTTAGCTGAAATAATGAGTCCTTATACTAATTAGCAGACAAGACAACCAAAGAACTATACAGAATGTGTGCTAATAGTTGAAATTAGGGCTAAAGACTAGTTTAAGTTACATGGTCACCACTACTGGGCTCTTGCTAGATAAATAGTACGATCAATTGTTGCCCCTGGTGAGCAGCTCCAGTACATTTAGAGTTTGAAAGGTAGTTGATCCCCTGGTCTGGAAGGTCTTCAACTTTTTGTGTATCATGGACTCCTTTGACATTATGGTCAACTTCTTCCTCAGAAAAAATATTTTTGGAATAATATGAACCTCTTCTCAAAAAATATTTTAAATAATTAGAGGAAATGGTAAATTTCAATTAGAGGATAGGGAAAATAAGTTGTGACTTTTTTCCTATATAAGTTCACAGAATTCTCCTAAAATCTCAAAACTCTGAATTCTACTCTAACTTCTTAATTTTACAAAAGAAGCAGCTGAATCCCAGAAATGATCATAGCTTCGTAGGTCCAATGTTGGAAGGGTCAATGCTGGTGATTGGAAGGACCTCAAAAGTCATCTAGTCCAATTACCTCATTTTACGGTAGGAAAAAAACTGAAGACAGGAAATTAAATGACTTATTTGTCAACTGAAGTAATAATTGTAAAGCTGTATAATCATATAGATATAAAATATACGTAAAATGAATATATAAATATATGTGATTATAAATAAAATATACATATAAATATATTTATAATGTATAAAATATGTATACTGTGTAAAGTGTGTATGTGAGATTGTGAAGCTGTAGTATGTGCAGGGGCTACATCCTGATAAAACAGTCTCAGCAGATGGGCTAAAACAAGTGGAGAGTAACCTATACACCTCAGAACTGGTGAATTAGGCAATGTCTAATCTAAGCACATGAAGATTTCCCCCAATGAGTTACATGGATAAAAACAATCTGGCTCAGTAGCCATGAAAGTGGTTAAAGCAAGTGCTATAGAGCACTCAGACATGAAAGATGTCACGGTCATCTGCCTCTTGGGCCATCACCATCATCCTGACTTTTGTCCAGCCATTGGTCTTTAATGCTTGAGAATAGCGAGTGAGGCTGACGACTTCATGTACTCTGCCTCATTAAAATTACCCCATGATATTACTGATCCTCTTCCAAAAGGTAAAACAACTGTAAAGTTCTTAGCATAGTGTTAGTACATAGTAAGTGCTAACAACTAGCTTTAGTACCCAAAATTATACAGAGGTGAAATTTGAACCCAGGTCTTCTCTTTCCACTCTCAAGATTGCACAGGTAAGAAGTAGATCCAACTCAATGATTTCTTTAGAATAATTTAAATTTTTTAAAAATGTTATTGATGTATTTGTTTTTATACCACAGTCATTTCCTGATATATCCTTCCCCTCCCCCAGCTTTTTTCCATGTAACAAAGGGGGAAAAAAAGCAGCTGACAGCTGCTCCATACAACAGCACAAACAACATTCCATACCCATAGGCTTCCACCTCTCCAGCAGGGGAGGTACATTTCTTCATCTCTTTTCCAGAGCCAAGTTTAGTTATTAAAATTACATAGCATTCAGTTTCATTTTATTCTTTTCATGCATGTGATTGTAGTCACTATGTATATTATTTTCCTATTTCTGCTTAGTTCACTTTGCATCAGTTCGTAAAAGTCTTCCATTTTTCTCCTAATTCCTAATACCTATTATTTCCTACTATGAAACAATATTTCATTACAATGGTGTAATACCACCATTTGTTTAACCATTCCATAGGTGATTGGCATTCACTTTGTTTCCAGTCCTTTGCAACCCCAGAAAAAAATCCTGCTATGAACATTTTTGCATACCTAGGAACTTTCTGTCTTCAGTGGTCTCAGGGGTAAAAGAGAATGAACAGTTTAGTAACTTTTTTCAAACAATTTAATATTGTTTCCCAGAAAAGTTGATTCAATTCACAGTTCTACCAATAGAGAATTGTACTGGTCTTTCCACAACTTACTGAGGTAAAAAATGTCCATCTTTTACCATCATTGACAGCCCCAAAAGTCTTCTTGTCCAGTTGTGTACTACTCTTCATGACCCTATTTGAGGTTTTCTTGGCAAAGATACTGGAATGGTTTATGATTTTCTTCTCTAGCTCATTTCACAGATGAGAAAAACTGAGGCAAACAGGATTAAGGCATACAGTCATACAGCTAGAAAGGATATGAGACTGGATTTGAACTCTCTGGAAGAGAAGTCTTCCTGACTTCAAACCTGGCACTCTATCCACTGCACTATCTAGCTGCCGCCAAAAGTCTTAGTGTAGTTTAAAGTTTTAATAGCTTTGATGACTTAAAACTGCACTAAGACTTTTGGGACACTGTATATAAACTATGTAAATACTTGTTGATAGCCCTTGTAATACCACAACCTCATAGTTCACAACTTCAAGTCTAATGATCTCACTCTTATCATTTCATTTAATCACCATCATGACCTCACACTCCACCATCACTCAGAATTTCACTTCCTTCTAGTCACAATCCCCCATCCTTCCCTCTCTCTGTCTCTCTGGCACTGTGTGTTTCCTCTCTCCTCTGTCTATCTCCTCTGTCTTTCTGTCTCTTTCCTCTCTCTCCTCTGTCTCTCTCCTCTCATCTCTGTTGTCTCTCTCTCATGTGTCATTCTCCATTTCTCTCTTTTACTTAGTCTCTGTTTCTGTTTCTGTCTCTGTCTCTGTCTGTGTCTGTCTATATCTCTGTTCATCTCTCTCTCTCTCTCTCTCTCTCTCTCTCTCTCTCTCTCTCTCTCTCTCCATCTGTCTGCCTCTTTCTCTCCTTTGTCTCTCCTCTGTCTTTCTCCTCTGTCTATTCTGTCTTTCTCTTCTGTCTCTCTCTTCTCTGTCTACCAGACTCTCTCCTCTGTCTGTCTGTCTATTCTGTCTGTCTCTCTCCTCTGTCTGTTTCCCCTGTCTATCAATTCTGTCTATTCTGACTGCCTGTCTCTCCTCTGTCTCTTCTGTCTGTCTATTCTGACCGTCTGTCTCTCCTTTGACTGTCTGTCTCTCACTCCTTTATCTCTCTATCTCTGTCTCTCTCTCCACTTGTGTGTGTATGTGTGTGTCTCTCTCTCTCTGTGTGTGACTGTGTCTGTCTGTGTCTGTCTCTCTGTGACTGTCTCTCTGTCTCTGTGGCAGTCTCTCTCCCTCTGGCAGTCAGTCTCTCTCTGTCAATGGACAGAACACTGGACTTGTAGTCAGGAGAATGGGAGTTTGAATCCAGACTCAGACACTTGACACTTTCTAGCTATATGACCTTGGACAAGTGATTTAACCCTGATTGCCTCAAAACCAGAGCCATCTTCGGTTCTCCTGATTCATATCTGGTCACTGGACCCAGATGGCTCTAGAGGAGAAAGTGAGGCTGGTGACTAAGTACAGCTCACCCTCCTCAAATCCAATTCACATGCTTGTCATAGCATCAGCTCCCTGATGTCATGGTCATCTTCAAGAACAAAGGACAAACATATCATCATCAACACCATCTGTCTGTCTGTGTCTATCTCTGTCCCTGTCTGTCTGTCTCTCTCTGTGTATGTATATTTGTCTGTTTGACTTTCTGTCTCTCTGTGTCTCTCTTTTGCCCTTATTGTGATATGTGATCCCCTGATTCTCCCATTCCTTCCCCTACTTTGAGTTTCACTGGTGTCCCGTTGAGCTTGACTCTCACGGTCGGTCACACTAGCAATTGCTCAAGTGAGATTTTCCCCTTGCAGACATGCAAGTCACCATCACTCAATGAAAGCCACAGCTGTTCTGGAACAGAAAATGACCTGGGCAGTTGCTATGGCAGCAAAGAAATGTCAGCAGTACCAGCAAGCAAGAAAAGCTACACCCTTTCAGAAGGGCGAACAGCAAAGCTGCCCTGTCTGTGGGTGTTTGAAAGATGGAAAACCCTGATGGGACTCTCCACTTTACCTTAGACAGCAGGATAGAACTACAGTCACTGTGAATCTGACTCTTGTATCATTCTTTTTCTTCACATTCTTGCTAATCTTTCATATCTAATCTGTCACCCTACCCCCATCCAATTTTTGTCAAGTCCTGTAAGATTCTTTTTCACAACATCTCTGTTATACACCCCCGTCTCTTCTCTAACACTATCACCCACCTTGACATTGGCCCTCAACACCTGGACTACTGCAGTAGTCTTTTTGGAGAATCTCTCTCCTTAATTCTCTACATCCTGCAGGTCATCTTCCATTCAGCTATCACTCACAGTCTCACAGTCTCTTTATTCAATATACTCCCATGGCTCCCTATTACCTCCAGGATCAAATATAGAATCATTGTTTCTCTTTTAAAGCCTTTTGTAACCCAGCCTAGGATAGTCAGGTAATAGAGTGCAGACCTGAATTCAGGAAGGCTCATTTTCCTCGGTTCAAATCTGACCTCAGACACTTAGCTATGCAACCCTGGGCAAGTCACTTAACCCTGTTTGCCTCAGTTCCCTTATCTGTAAAATGAACTGGAGAAGGAAATGGTAAACTACTCCAGTATCTTTGCCAAGAAAACATCAAATGGGGATCAGATATGACTGGACTCCTCTTACCTTTCCAGTCTTCATGTGTTATCTATGTTTGCCAAATCTACATAATAAAGGATTCATAGTTCCTGAGTCCTGCTCAACATTTTACCACATCTGGGGCTTTGCTCATGAAATTTCTTATACCTAAAATTTCTTTCTCCAGCTTTGCCTGTTGCAATCTCACTTATTCTTCAAGATGTCACTCAGGTGCCACATCTTCAATGAAGCTTTCCCTGTAACAATACCCCCTTCCATCATTTTTCATAGTTCTCTGCTTGCTTTCCTTTTTGTAAAGCATATATGTTCACTATAATCATTTTTATAGGCATCTAACCTGTATACTATTTAATGTAACTAACCTGTGGAAACGAGAGAGTAGCTGTGGTATTTTTCACTGGAGAAGGACCATTGTTCCCACCCACACAGGGAAGCTACCTAAAGTCAGCTGATTTAAACGGGAGAGGGTAAGTGGGGACTCTGGCCCCAGAGCCCCATTGGTGTTCTTTGAACATTTATCTGCTAGGGGAGAATGAAAAAATATCTAAATGAAGTAAGAAACCATTTTGGGCATAGGAGTCTGTGCTTGCAGGCAGCCGTTGTCTTGGTGACCTGAGGATATTCCCCATTTTGTTGTTTGTTCTCTACTGTTGTGTGGCTCCCCTGGGAAGGCATCCAGGGGAGGATGTCTGTGTGTGTGTGTGTGTGTGTGTGTGTGTGTGTGTGTGTGTGTGTCCTTCACTCCATTGGCCTTCTCCCACATTATACTGCTATGCAGCACCAGAATTGAGTCACAGCCACATGACAGGAACAAATCTGGAATGAGTCTCTAATTCATATTTAACAGGTAGGCAGCAATTCTGATTAATTGTTCTGGGATACTTCTCCCTTCCAAAGGAGCATACCTGATTTTATTAGGTCTCAGATCTGACATTTGAAAATACAAGTTTTATTTATTTATCTATTTCCTTCAGTTTCCTAGTAAATTATTTTTCATAGGGTAGGCATGCTAAGATTTTTTTTGTGTGTGTATTTTTTCCCTCAGTGTCGGTTTCTCATGCTCACAGGGATCTGAGAAAGGGAATTAATTTAGGGGAGAAATGTTTCCTCTACCTCTAAGAAGGTTGGAAGAATGCCTTTTCTCACACATATTATGAAAATTATTATCTTCATTAGAAATCAGAAATTATCACTACTGTGATCCAACAAACCAGATCCATCTGCAGTCACCTTCCTTCTTTCTGTGGTCATCTACAAATGACTCATTAGGGAGAAGCCAAGAAAGGTTGGAGAATATGGCATCTAGGCTGGAGGCCAATCCATCATCTGGGATTGAGCCAATATTTTTCTCTAGATGGTATCAAAGGAATGGACTCAGCACCATCCTCTGCCCAGAGGGTGGAAGTTATGGAACGAGGAAATTTCTGTGTTGGGTAATTAACTGAGACTGATGGGAAACTGAAGTCATGTGTGCCTTTTGAAAGAGAAATTTCAGATTCCCAAAGAAATAGTTAAAGACCTTAGTTTCTCATAACAACTGAATTAAATGTGTTTAAATTACTCTGGGAAATTTAATTTCATGCCTCCAAATGGCTAGTATTGGCAACACTTTGTTTTTCAGGACACCCATCACTTTAATTACAAGGCAACTGTTCTTCATTGAGCACATGGTTACTATTATGCAATCAGAGGATAATTGTTTACTTATTTTCTGTTGTCAAAACCACAACCTTATAATGGGATACTAAAACTGTAAATAATATAGTAATTAAGCTTTAAAACATTTGTTGGCTTAAAATACCAAGTCATCTCTGGAATCTTGTAACTATATACTAATCCATATGGTATAGATAGGCAAAGTAAAGTAGATAGATAGCCAGTCTCAGAATAAGGAAGATCTGGATTCAAACTTTACTTCTGATACATACTGGCTGTGTGGCTATGGGCAGTTAACTCATTTAACTTCTCAGTTCTAGGTCATCCTCTAAGACCCTGAGTCAGAGAGAAGGTGCTGACCTGCATTGGTAGAAGGAGTTTCCTCAGCAAGTGAAAGATCAGATGCAGTCCTTATCCATACATACCCATATATCTATTTTGAGATTTTACAAAAAAGAAAAGGAAAAGGAACATCTGGAGTCCAGAAAGAGCTTATTGATCCCAGAACCTTAGTTGATCATCTCTTTTCAGCGGATAAACATAAATCTACATAGGATTTGTAGGAATAGGGAGTGCAGAGGATGAGTAACTCCTATTATTGTTGTTCAGTCACATCTGACTCTTCGGGACCCTGTGGATTATAGTGATCATGGAATTTCCTTGGCAAAGATATTGGAGTGGTATGCCCTTTCCTTCCCTAGTGGATTAGGGCAAACAGAGGTTAAGTGACTTTGCCCAAGGTCACACAGCTAGTAAATGTCAGAGGCTGGATTTGAACTTGATTCTTCTTGACTTAGGCTCAGCACTCTATCCACTGAGCCATCTAGCTACCTCCTGCTTGCCTGCACACTTGTTCATTTTTGAAGAAGACCATGACATCAGGGAGGTGATGCTATGACAAGCACCTGAATTGAATTTGAGTGAGGGGGGGCTGTATTGTCACCAGCCTCAGTTTCTCCTCCAGAGCCATCTGGGACCAGTGGCCAGATATGAATCAGGATGACTGGAGATGGCCCTGGATGTGAGGCAATCAGGATTAAGTGACCTGCCCAATGTCAGGTGGGATTCGAACTCCCATCCTCTCAACTCCAAGGCCAGTGTTCTATCCATTACACAACCTAACTGCCCTGCCTGCTATCTAGGAGACACCTAATAGCTGCCAGTTAAATTTGAGTAGAGAGCCCAGTGGCAATATTGCTTAAGGGATGGGGAGCGGGAGGGAAGAAGACACCTCTGAGCCAAGAAAGCTGCATAGCTGTATTAGAAAAGAGAAAACTTCTGGGAGAAACAGGGAGAGATGTGAAAATAAAAGTGAATTTTTGAATGGGGGGCGGGGTTCAAAGACTTCCCTGGAGGATTAGATTTATAAGGAAGTTGACCCTCAGCCTGTTTCTTAAATTTCACTGCCTACTACCCTGGAATCAACTGAGAGAGGACTTCTCTGATGATTTGCTCTCTCCTCTTTCTGGCTGCTACTATCTCACTCTGAAATCAAAGAGTATATTTACTCAGATTCTATTGTCTACCCTAAAAGTGTATAACCTCACACATTTCTGTTTACAGTTTACTTTGATAATGAGTTTTACTAGATTAACAGACTAACTTTCTGTAGTCAGTGTTTGGTCTTCTCCTGATAACAGGGAAAGTGTCTCTTTTATTTGGAATCCCTAAAAGAAAGCATCTTAAGCCTAAACTATTGGTATTTAACACGTAGTAGTGGATAGCTGTAATTCTAGTTCAATAATCTTGGAGATAAGAGAGAGGAGAGATGGTCCCACCACTGTCACCTCAGTCCTGAATCCTATTGACCTCTCTCTCCCTCTTTGAGGCTACTGGCAGCATAGGTTTGATTTTCCTCCTGCGTTCCACAAAGAAGGGAAATCACAGGGTCCCCTCGAGACAGGGTGGACCAGATCCCAGATCAGATTTCAGTCCAGGACATAATTAGGCTGCCACCAACCTCATAGCAACCATACTACATAGAGATTGGAAGTCTCTTTATATGAAATTAATTGAATTGGATAAGATCTTTGGGTAACAATTACCACCTCCTGGACTTTGTCCCAGGGAATTCTTTGCCTTGGGGAACCTGTAAATTTAACCCAAATTTGTAGAAAATGGAACATGAAGAAATACTTTGAAAAAATAGTCAGAATTGTCTATTTGGGTAAATAGGATAATAGGTTTAATCTTGAAGGTCATATAGTTTAACTTCCCTGTTTTATAGGTGAAGAAACTGAGATGCAGAGACATTAAGTTACTTGATAAAGTCACAGAAGCAGGAGTTATACCAAAGTCTTTGGACACCAAATTCAGTCTTCCCCCCCCCCCCACTCTGCCATGTTGCTCTCTATCCATCAACAGCAGTTTCTTGAGTCCCTGTTATGTGTCAGACCCTATACTTCATGCTCAAAATACAAAATAGTCCTTGCTTTCAAGCCACTTAAATTCTGGGAGGACAAACAAGATTAAGAGTTGACATATGGAGGCAGCTAGGTGGTGCAATGGATAGAGCACCGGTCCTGGAGTCAGGAGGACCTGAGTTCAAGTTTGACCTCAGACACTTAATAATTTACTTAGCTGTGTGACCCTGAGCAAGTCAATTAACCCCATTGCCTTACAAAAAAAAAATTTTTTTAAAGAGTTGGCATATAAAGAATATGAGGTAGTTTGGGGAGGCAAGGGCACTAGCATTTGAGGAGATGATAAGTGATTTTACTCAAGTTTACATAAGTAGTGACAGAAACAGATTTGAATCCAGGTCCTCTGATTCCAAATTCAGTATTCTTTCCACAATATAAAGAGACCCATCTCTGTGCCCAAGTAATTTTTTTTTAGGTTTTTGCAAGGCAAATGGGGTTAAGTGGCTTGCCCAAGGCCACACAGTTAGGTAATTATTTAGTGTCTGAGACTGGATTTGAACCCAGGTACTCCTGACTCCAGGGCTGGTGCTTTATCCACTGTGCCACCTAGTTGCCCCTGTGCCCAAGTAATTTCTAAGCCACCCATCAAACATAACTAAGACTTATCCCTTCAACTAAAATGATCATCAGAGGGCAACATGGTTTAGTAAAGAGAGAATTTTGTTTTAGAGGACTCAGATTTGTTAGATTTATTCTTTATTATCTGTAAAATGAGACCATTTAATGATTCAAGGTTCTATTTCCTCATCTTTTAAGAAGATCATAGTTTAATGGGAGAGATAAGGTACAAACTACCAGAAAGATAGAGACAAGCTAAGTTGGAAATAAATGGCAGAAGGGAAGGCACATACATTAAGGATGATTAGTAAAATTTTCTTATAAAAGTGGGAATTTTAGCTGGGATTGGAAGTTAGGAAGTAGAGTTGAGGAGGGAGAGAATTCCAGACAGAGAAAATGCATAAAGTTGCAGTGTCTTGTCTGAGGAACAGCAAGGAAGCAATTGACTCTGGATTGCTGCGTAAAAAAAAGTAAACAAGGCATAAGACTGAAAAGGTATATAAAAGGTTTTAAATGACAGATGATCTTATGTTTGACCTTGGAAGTAATAGGGAGACACTAGAATTTATTGAATAAGGAACGACATAGTCAAACACTCTTTTTTTTTTATTTTTTGCCAGGCAGTGAGGTTAAGTTACTTGCCCAAGGTCACACATCTATAAAGTGCAAACATGCATTTTATAGAAGATTAATTTGATAGCTTGAATAGAGATGATTTGAAGTAAGAAAAGATTTAAAACAGAGAGCCTGACCATCAGACTATTAATATCCATGTAAGAGAGATCAGGGCTTGTACCAGGGTGATGCAGTGTCAGAAGATAGAAGATGGTATACTCAAGAGATGTTATAAAGTTAGAGCTTGTGCTAATTTTGGTCTAACAATTAACACCAAGAAAATACAGGTGCTCCATCAGCCAGCACCACACCATCTATATGTGGAACCATTGATTACAGCAAATGGACAAGTTCACTTACCTTGGCAGGGTTCTTTCCAGGGAGGTACACATCGGCAATGAGGTTGACACATTCATTGCCAGAGCTAGCTCAGTATTTGGTAGACTCTGAAAGAAACTATGGGAGAGAAGAGGTATTAGACTGACTACCAAACTGAAAGTCTGCAGAGCCATTATGTTGACCACATTACTATATGCCTGGGAAACCTGGACAGTCTACCAGCACCATGTTAGGAAACTGAATTGCTTCCATTTAAATTAGGAAGATTCTGCAGATCACCTGGCAGATTAAGACCCCAGACACTGAGGTCCTTCTCAAGCTAAACTGCCTAGCATTCCAATATTACTACAGAGAGTGCAACTACGATGATTGGGACACATTGTTAGAATACCAGACATGTGCTTGTCAAAAAAACTTTTATGGAGAACTCACACAGGGCAAGCACTCATGGGGCGGCGGGGGGTGGGGTGGTCAGAAGAAATGATATCAGAACACCTGAAGGGTCTCTCTTAAGAAGTATGGAATTTATTTTACAGCATGGCAGACACTGACACAAGACCACCCCGCATGGCATTCCCTCATCAGTGAGAGTACTGTGCTATATGAGAAAGGTAGAATTGAAGCAGCTCAAAGGAGACATGACATTCGTAAATTTAGAATACCCACCCCAGGTATTCACATGGATTATTTGTGCCCAACCTATGGTAGAGCATTCTGAGCTCATATTGGGCTGATCAGTCACAGTTGGACACGCTGTAATTTGTCTCAAACATAGTAATGCCATTTTGGTTTTCTTTGATAACTGAATAAAGCTTGAGTCAATAAGCCCTGGATATATAGGGTGAGAGAAAGTGAGGAGTTGAAGATGACACCTAGGTTATCAGTCAGTCAATAAATATTAAGTGCTATGTTCCAAGCATTGGGCTAAAACTCTGGGCAACCAAGGAAAGACCCCTGATCTTAAGGAACTCACAAGACAATAGGGATGATGACATGTAAACTAACTATATTCAAACAAGTTATATTACAAGATAAATGGAAATAATCAACTGAGTCATTTCACCTTTCTTGCCTCAATCCACTGGATAAGGAAATGGCAAATCACTCTAATATCATTGCCAAAAAAGCTCCATGGACAGTATGGTCCATGGGGTCATGAAGAGTCCAACAATAGAACTGAACACAAA
Source organism: Macrotis lagotis (assembly GCF_037893015.1). NCBI lineage: Eukaryota > Metazoa > Chordata > Mammalia > Peramelemorphia > Peramelidae > Macrotis > Macrotis lagotis. The sequence goes on along the minus strand of NC_133658.1, from coordinate 118,578,313 downwards.
AAATCAACAGAGGGAAGGCATAATTAAGAGGGACTGGGATTAGGGTTAGAAAGAGCTGTGAACCTGGGTGACTGCATGGATAGGTCGCCAATGACAGTAATAGGAAAGTAGAAAGATCTAAGGAGATTTGGAAAGATTGAAGGTAGGAAGGTAGTATTAAGTCATGAAGAGAAGAGTTTCAGTGGGAGACTGAGTAAGAAAGTCAAAGGCAACAGAAAGGTCAAGAAAGGTGAGGATTAAGAAAAAGTCATTAATTTGCTCATTTAGATTATTAACTTTGGAGAGAGAAATTTTGATTGAATGATGAGATTAGAAGCCCAGTTCTGAAGTGGAGAAATATAATATACCTAGATTTCTCAAGGAGTTTAGCCACAAAAGAAGAAAAAGAGATATGGGATTGCTGTTTGTTCTTCATTCTTTTTTTTTTAGGTTTTTTTTTTTTTGCAAGGCAAATGGGGTTAAGTGGCTTGCCCATGGCTACACAGCTAGGTCATGATTAAGTGTCTGAGACTGGATTTGAACCCAGGTCCTCCTGACTCCAGGGCCGGTGCTTTATCCACTGCACCACCTAGCCACCCCTTGTTCTTCATTCTTGAAGAGGATCTTGATATCAGGAAGATGATGCCATGACTTGCAAGTGAATTGGGTTTAGGTGGTGGAGGGCTGTGCAGAGTCATGAGCTTCAATCCCTCCTCCAGGGTCTAACGGCAAGCTATAGATCAGGATGACTTTGGAGATGGCCCTGGATGTATAGCTCACAGGGACAGATGGATCATGGAGGGTTTTTGAGGATGGGGGAATACATGGGTATGTCTCTGGGCAATAGGAAAGTAGCCAGTACACAGGGAGAGATTGTATATGACAGAGAAGGGGCAGTCTGCTAGAAGGATGGGATGGAATGGAATCATGGATGAGATGGAAGGGTTTTTGAGAAGGGCCACCTCTTCATGTGAGATGGACAATATGGAAATAGTGGAAGAAAGCATCTGAGAGATATGAAATATGAAGAGGAAGGGAGAGGAGGGAGTCTTTGATGAATCGCTTAAAGTTTTTTCAGTGAAATACGAAACAAGGTTCTCAATTGAAAAGGTGAGAGGAAGAGAAACCATGAGAAGTTTGAGAAGGAATAAAAAGATTTGGAAAAGGTAGTGGTGGGTGGGATAGTGAATCAATTAGGGAAATGAAAAAAAAAGAATTTCTCTGCCATAGTGGGAGCCTAATTAAGATTATGTAGTGGACGGCTAGGTGGCATAGTGGATAAGGGCAGCTAGGTGGCGAAGTGGATAAAGCACCAGCCTTGGAGTCAGGAGTACCTGGGTTCAAATCCGGTCTCAGACACTTAATAATTACCTAGCTGTGTGTCCTTGGGCAAGCCACTTAACCCCATTTGCCTTGCCAAAAACTTAAAAAAACCAAAAAGATTATGTAGCATAAATTTGTAGTGGACCCCTTCAGTATGGTCCCATGATTTTCTCTGCATGAGTGGAAGGAAGCAAAAACAGTGGCTGGTGTGAGTAATTTGAGAATGATATTTGCCAACTTCAGTGACAAAATTAGAGATCAAGGGTCTCAAGATGAGAATGCGGAATGGCTGTTTCATCAAGGGGTCAATATGGGGGAGAGAGGGCAATGTAATAGTACAAGGGTCATGGCCTGTAAAAGAACCAAAGGATTTGGAGCTATAAGGCAGAGGGAAAGGTAGAATGACTTCAGCTTGTCAGATAAGGGAATATCAGAGTTCACAAACATGAAGTATTTTAGTTATAAGGTGATGGCAAGATGAAGAGTTTGACCATTTGTGTGGAGTGGAAGAATAGATCATGTTATCTGAGTCAAGTGAGGAACTGGGAGATCTCTGAAGATCTCTGAAGGATGATCGATTTGTTGAAGTTTCCTAGTGTGAGGACAGGAGATGAGGAGGAAAGAAAGAGATTGTGAGTGAGGTACTGAAGTCATTCAATCAAAATTCTGCAAGCTATTATCTACATACCTCCTGGGAAGTACAATTTTACAGAATTTTGATTGGATGATAGAAATGGATTAAGTAAACCTCAGAGGAGAGGTTATTATTGCCTGAAGGAGTACAGGGGGAGACTTGAAGTTTCCAGTGGGGAACAATGAGTACTATAACTCCCCCACTACTGCCTTTAACTTGGATAGTTCTGTGGTTTAGATCCTGGGCCAACCTTGGGCTTTGAGTGACCTTTTTCCTCTCCCACTCTCAAACCTTAACTCATGACCTCCACCCAACAGCAGCCTTTGAATCAGCTTCACTCTGAACATCATCATGGTTTCTTTTCTCTAATGTATGTTTTCTTGTTGTTTTTGCAAGGTAATGGAGTTAAGTAACTTGCTCAAGGTCACAGAACTAGTTAATTATTAAGTGTCTGAGGTCAAATTTGAACTCAGGTCCTATCTTGACTCTAGGACACCAGTACTCTATCCACCATGACACCTAGCTGCCCCCTTCTATGTATTTTGTATTTCATCTTTTTGAAACTCAGGTTTGTGGTGGAGGAAATTGTTTGCCTGACCAATAGTGTTGGTACTTCTACCATGCCAAGATCTGGTCTATGCTTATAACCTCAAGACCCTGGCCCTGTCAAAAAGTCCTGACAGAGACACCTGTTTCCTCAAAAGCCTGTCCATTCCACTCAAGGTAACGGGGAGAATTTCCAGAATAAAGTACAGCTTTGTACTATATCACTGATATGAAGACAACCTAGCCCAGACAATTGGAAGATTGCTTTTTCTGTTTTTCTTATTCTATGTCTCTCTTTAAATATTAAACAAAATTTTAGGGACCTCTTTAGAGTAGTCTATGAAAACTAAATGGATGAGTCCTCCTTATCTATGTGCATTCATGCTCACCAGTTGACCCAGTACCTTATCTGTCTATCTACATGTCTCACTGTTGCTCTGGGAGCCAACCTTGACCTAAATTTATATCTTATACCTAGGGATGGTGTAACATCACCAGCCATTCTAAGCCCTCTTTTTTCTTCTTCCTTTTTCTATTTTTCCCTCTCTTCTTTCAGCTTCTTATTTTCTTTTTTTTTTTTACTTAAAGATTTTATTTATTTTGAGTTTTACAATTTTTCCCCTAATCTTGCTTCCCACCCATCACAGAAGGCAGTCTTTAGTGCTAGACCTGAAGTCAGGAAGGCTCATCTTCTTGAGTTCAAATCTGGACTCAGACACTTACTAGCTGTGTGACCCTGTGCAAGTCACTTAAACCGGTTTGCCTCTGTAAAATGAGCTGAAGAAGGAAATGGAAAAACCACTTCAGTATCTTTGCCAAGAAAACCCCAAATGTAGTCACCAAGAGTCAGACGCTACTGAAAGACTAAACAACAACAGCAAAAAGATTTCAGGAGCCACTTGTGCTGGAGTACTGCAGACTTTCAGTACTTTTCAAATGGTCTAATCCAGTGGAAAATTTGATTGCTTCCTCCCCACTATGTCTGTTTTCCAAGTTCCTGACCTGAGTTTGAGTCTGAACGATGGTAGAAGCTGCTAGATCAGGCCACTGTCAGATCCATTGGTACAGTCACAGTACAATAGACTCCCTTTGGGTCTGATCCTGCAATGTGCTTCTGGAGCCTGAGAGCCATGGCTGCAGCTTTCCTCTGAATTTGCTTCTCTATAAGAATACCTCCTAGTTCCTGAGACCACCAGGCTAGGGCTGGTGCAGAACTGGGGAGCAGACAGCAAAGTTGCCAGTTCATATCTGTCCCTCTTGTGGTTCCCTTAATGGGTCTGGGGCAGCCCTAATTGGATCTGGGAACTTTTCATGCCCCAGTTCACAATCTTTCCCTGGGTGCTGGTATACTCTGAATGTAGGATATTCCTTACCACATCTTGCCCCACTGTCTTTGGACACTGGGCCAAGATGTGGTGAGGGATATTTCTGTCTGTCTGTCTGTCTCCCTATATTGACCTGGGCTAGAAAAAAATGACTGAGTCTTTTCCTTGATTTCCCCATCAGGATTTGGACTGGTATATTTTTTAGATCTGTTTGGAAGAATTTGACAAGGAGTTCTTCATTAAACTGTTTCTTGGCTTTCAGACATAATGGGACAATAAGGCTAGGAATTCAAGAGTAGAGGACAGTATATGTGAATAATGTTGGTAAAAAAAAATCTTGCCAGTGGCCCAGGTTCAATTTATATCTGAACAATTCAGCAAAATATTTACCATTTGTAATTGTTTATCCAATTCTTTGTAACCATTGAATGCTTTGTCCTTCTATCCTCTACTTTTTCTGGAAGTCTATCCGAGCTGATATTCATTGCTTCCATGACAGTATCGATCTATCTCATCCTCTGCTATCCCCCTTTCCTCTTGTCCTCAATCTTTCCCAATATCAGTCAGGGTCTTTTCCAATGAGTCCTTCTCATTATTATGTGATCAAAGTATTTAAGCTTCAATTTCAATATTTGGCCTTCCAATAAATAGTCTGAGTTAATTTCTTTTATTACTGACCAATTTGACCTCCTTGCTGACTTTCAGAAGTCTTCTCCAGCACTACAATTTGAAAGCATTATTTCTTTAGTGCTCAGTTTTCCTTATAGTTCAATTCTCACAGCCATACGTTGCTTCTCCTGGAATAACCATATCACACACTTGTAGGTGGTAAAGTGTTGGAACCAACTTTTGCCAGTTACAAGAGCCAATTATTCAATTTTCCTCAGAGATCAGCAAATGCTACAAAATCAAACTTGATTGTTTTGTTAATTGTCTAGACTTAAAATGATGGAATAAATGTTAATATTAGGGATTAAACTTAAACATATGATAGATACATTCCCCTTCCCTAACCCCTTCCCCACACACATATACACACACACACACACACACACACACATACATACACATCACTTATTGAACATTTACCAGCATGTCCCTACATCTAAGTTATAACTGGAGGGCCGGTATGGGAGAGTGCACAAAGGGCTGGACTTGAGTCTATAAGATTTGGATTCAGATCCTACCTTTGACTTTAGCTAGCTATGTGACCATGCATAAATCATATCACTTCTATGAACCTCAGGCAACTCTCTGAGACTATCAATTAGTGATGGGTTTGGAGCAATGAGTGGATGAAGTTCCCACAGTGATAAAAATCACCTGCTTGCTGAGATCTTAAGTTTTAAATATAGAGAATACTGGAATACTGGGTCAGTGCCAAAGACCTAAAAAACAAGCAATCAGTGCAAACCTTCACAGGTTAATTCAGGAGCCAGATTCAGCCAGATTCAGCCAAGCCAGATGTTTGTCACACAGCAGTCTCAAGATGAGTCCTGCTGATTAAATACTAGATCCGGTGTTATAGGGCAGCTAGATGGTGTTTGGAGCAGTGGATAGAGTGGATAGAGCACTGCCTCTGGAGTCAAATCCAGCCTCAGACACTAGCTACTTACTGTGTGACCTTGGGCAAGTCACTTAACCCTGCCTAGCATCCAGGGCCATCTCCAGTTGTTCTGATTCATATCTGGCCACTGGACCCATATCTGGCCACTGGAGGAGAAAGTAAGGCTGATGACTTAGCACAGCTTCCCCTCACTCAAATCCAATTCATTCTTTTGTCATGGCATCACCTCCCTGAAGTCAGTTGTCTTCGAGAACAAAGGACAAACATCATCATCTGATCGACATCAGATCAATGTATCCTACTTTGGTTGTTCCTTGACATACAGCATTTCCATACTGAGTTATTTGTTTAGTAAAGGGATTATTAAGATAAAGACTTGGGAGAATCTGATCTATTGCAGTGAATCACCAACCTTTTGTCTAGAAACAAATGTGAAAAACAATGATGGTGCTTATTCCAGTTTAAAACACTTTTCCACAACTGAATGGATCAATTATTTCCCTTAAACTTGCCTTAGAGTTCCATCAATAGATAATGAAATTAGATGAATTAAAATAAACTCTGCCACCATCAATCAATTATGCTTTTGTGACATAAACCATTCTCCCAGAAGCTAAAGATGCCTTTTTGTGCTTTTTGTTCCTTTTTTCCCCAGGAGGTGACTAATGGGTTTTTTGGTTTTTGAGGGTTTCTTTTTTAAACTGATAGCTGAATTCCTTAAATCATAGCTCTAATCTGTTGATCAGCTTCTTGATCTAGTGTAGTGGAAGACCTTAACTGTTAGAATTGGAGGACCTGGGTTTAAGATTCAACTCTTCCACTCAATACTTGTGTGATCTAAAGTGACACATAACATTTCTAAACCTCTTTCTTCTAGGAATACCGAGCTCTTTTCAAGATTCATCTCAGTTGCCACCTCCTACATGGGTCTTTTTTCTGATCCCCTCTATGCCCAACAAATGCTTAGTGCTCTCCCCACCCTCAAAATTACTTTGTGTATATTGTATATTTGAGAGGCATCTTGGAGAGGGGTCAGAGAGCAGTCCTCGGTCCTGCCTCTGACTCATACTGTATGTGTGATCTTGGATTGGACCAGTTATTCATCTCATTGATTGTCAGACAACTCTTTTAAAACAGTAAGCTGCAGGGCGGCTAGGTGGCACAGTGGATAAAGCACCGGCCCTGGAGTCAGGAGTACCTGGGTTCAGATCTGGTCTCAGACACTTAATAATTACCTAGCTGTGTGGCCTTGGGCAAGCCACTTAACCCCATTTGCCTTACAAAAACCTAGAAAAAAAAAACAGTAAGCTGCAATGCCCTACATTAGATACAGGTAGTTTACACACCCAGGAGCTGCTTATATAAATGAAAATCACAGAACCAGGCCACATTATGCATTTACTTACCTGTGTACATGTTTGTTCCTTCCCCTTCCACTGTCCCCACCAGCAAATAAATATAAACCCCTTGAGGATAGGAGCTATTTAATTTTTGTCTTTGTTTCTAGAATGTGATAGAGGATAGTGATAAGGACTGGACCCATGAGTTCATGGGTATAGGGATCTCCTAAGTGAGGCAATTTCCTCTTCTAATGCAAGTCAGCACCTTCTCTGGAAATTTTTAGACATTGAAGTCTTAGAGCACTGAAAGGTTAAGGAATTGCCCAGGGTCCCAGAATTAATTGTCCAAGGCAGAACTTAAACCCAGTTCTTCCTGGTTCAAGGCTCCCAGCTCTCTATCTACTATACCATACTGTTTCCCTTGACATTTAACTAATTGAATGAATCTGTAAAATGAGGAGTTTGAAGTAGATGACCTCTATAGCTCTAATTGATAATCCTAGCTAAAATAAATCTTCTTAGAGCCAAGAAGAATTCAAAGCAAACAGTAGCTTCTGGAGTACTGGAATATCCAGATTCTTGGGAAACTAGTAGAATGTACCATATTTCCCCATGTATAAGACATTCCCATGTATAAGGCATCTTAATTTTGGGATCCAAAATTTGAAAAAAATGTATTACATAAAGTTATTGGACTCAAGTTTTATTCATCATTAAATTCAAGGACCTTCTGCTCATGATTTTCAGGCATCTTTTGGGCAAGTCTGGTGTGTGGACACATGCTTAGTCCATTCTGAAGCACCAATTGTGTTGAAATCAGTCACTTCTTTTTCATCACAATTCTTCTGGCCTCCTCCTGAACCATTTCTGTGCACACAGGAATTCCAATGGCCCCTTGCTCTTCCATCCACCAATTCCATTCCCTCTCGAGCCATTTGCTGACTTGCCTTTCATGGCCTTCTTCTGCTGCCACATTTTCAGTAGAGATTCTTCTTCCTTAGCCAGTCTTGAATTGTTTGCTCAGATGAAGAAGGATCAAACTGACATTCAGTAGCACGATTTCCATCACTTTTGCAAACTGAATCACTTTGAACTTGAATTCAGCACCTTAGGAAAATCTTTTCTGAGCCATTTCTGGGCACAACATGACAAAATCTAACCTAAGATACAGGTAACAAATGGGAAATGAGCGCAAAGATAACAAACACAAAAAGAGGAGGAAATGCAAGTAAAAAAAAATCCACAATGATCACAAAAACAACTGTGAAAAAGTGGGAAATGCAAGTTAAAAAATCTATAACCACTGTATAAGATGCTCTCAGTTTTTAGATTCCAATTTTTTTTTAAAAAGAGTTCATCTTATACATGGGGAAATATGGTAAGCTCTTTGAAAGCAGGCAAAGACTGGTATTCATTTTGTCTTTGTATACCTAATATCTTCTATCTCCTAGACACTTTTTTTTATTTTAGGTTTTTGCAAGGCAAATGGGGTTAAGCGGCTTGCCCAAGGCCACACAGCTAGGTATTATTAAGTGCCTGAGGCCGGATCTGAACTCAGGTACTCCTGACTCCAGGGCCCGTGCTCTATCCACTGCGCCGCCTAGCCACCCCTCCTAGACACTTATTAAATACTTGTTAAATTATATTAAATCTTATTGAAACAAACTCATATCAAGGGGGATTTTAGTTGTGCAGTCAGCAGACAATTTTTCATAAACTATAAAAGTATACTTATATACTATTATACAACACTAAATAAAAGGTAGATCTGACAATTAACTTCATGTGATCAGAGAAAATAAAGGTAGATGTCTTCATAAAACAAATAAGCCAGAAAATTATCATAATTTCTTTTCACTTGTGCCTTTATCCAAACCATATTTACGATCTAGTTAATCATAAAGAAATAATCTAAATATAATTGCAACCATATATATAACTCTACTTCTAACCATCTGGATTAGTTTTCAGCTCTTTTTTTTTGTTTTGTTTATTTCTTTCAATGTCTAAAAACACAAGTCCAAAAAGATCATTGTCCCAATTTGTTATAAAGCCTGAGGGCTAGGTCTTATGTAGGATGTGTTTTCCAGGTAGGTCAATATCTGTTTTCTTTGCCTCCAGAATATGATGGAGAGACTAAAGTTCAGTTAGCAAAAGTGACACTATAGTCAGAGGTATCAGTGGAGCATCCACAAATTATTACCATTGCTACCAGTAAGGGCATCCTGTTATGTTTCAACCACATTATCACTTGTTCCAACAACTGTTCCCCTAGTATTCTAGATACTTGAACCAGTCACTCTAGGGAGATGTAGTGAGTGTCTGTGTATGTATGTTATGTGTATGACAGAGTGAGAGAATTATTTGTAGGTTCTACAACCTTATCATAGAAATTTGATACTAAAAATTTTTTCCCATTTGACTGCTTTCCTTCTTATTCCTAGATGCATTAATTTTATTTGTTGTATAAGTTTTTCATTTTCATGTAATCAAATTATCTATTTTGCCTTTTGTGATTGTCACTGTCCTTCAGTTAAAAATATATCTCCCATGTATAGCTGTGAGAGGTATAGGATTTGCTTCTCTTCTAATTTTTTTTTTTTAGGTTTTCTTTTGCAAGGCAAATGGGTTAAGTGGCTTGCCCAAGGCCACACAGCTAGGTAATTATTAAGTGTCTGAGACCGGATTTGAACCCAGGTACTCCTGACTCCAGGGCCGGTGCTTTATCCACTATGCCACCTAGCTGCCCCTTCCCATAATACATTCTAAATGAATGTGACCTTAATATTAAAAAGCATATTATTTTAAAAAATTAGAAGAGCGGGGCGGCTAGGTGGCGTAGTGGATAAAGCACCGGCCCTGGAGTCAGGAGTACCTGGGTTCAGATCCGGTCTCAGACACTTAATAATTACCTAGCTGTGTGGCCTTGGGCAAGCCACTTAACCCATTTGCCTTGCAAAAAAAAAAAACTAAAAAAAAAAAAGAATGTATTATGGAATGTGGTATAAGAATTAGTAGCCTAAGACCAATTTTTGCCATGCTACTTTCCAGTTTTCTGAGTTTTTATCAAATCGAAAATTCTTTCCTAAGCAATTTATGTTTTATTGTTTATGAAACACTGGGTTACTGAATTCCATTGTTTCAGATTTTATCTTGTTTAAGTTGTTCCATTGACCTAGCAGTTTTTTAATGGATACCAGATTGTTATTTTTTGTTTGTTTGTTTTTTTAGGATATTTTTTGCAAGGCAGTGGGGTTAAGTGGCTTGCCCAAGGCCACACAGCTAGGTAATTATTAAGTGTCTGAGGTCGGATTTGAACTCAGGTACTCCTGACTCCAGGGCCGGTGCTCCACTGTGCCACCTAGCCACCCCTAATGCCAAATTGTTTTAATGAGTGCTACTTTGTAATATAGTATGAAATCTAGTAGTATTAGTCTCCCTTTTTCATTTCTCTTGATATTCTTTTATTTTTCCAAATGAATTTTGTTATAATTTTATCAATTCAATAAAGTATCCCATTGATAATTGCTATGTCATGAAAAGTATAAATTGACATTGGTAATATTGTTTTCATTATACCAAAAGAATACTCTAAGTTATTCTTTGTTTCTTTGAAGAGAACTTCATTATTGAATATATGTCTTTTATATGCTTTCATTAATTGATAAACAATTACTTTATATACTTTGTAGTTATTTCTAGTATTATTTTTTGGATTTTGTTATTATTATGCAGAAATGCTATTGACTTTGAGGATTAGTTTTGTAGATTTCAACTTTGTTGAAGCTATTAATTGTATCAATGAAGTGTATTTCCTCATTCCCAAAATTTTCGAAGTAAGCCATTTATTATACCAACAAATAGAAATGATTTTATCTACTCTATATATCTTTATGCCTTTAATATCTTTTTCTTCTCTTAATGATATTGCTAGCATTTCTAGCCCTATAACAAATAATAATAGGGGAAGTGGGTATCATTTATTCCTGTTTTTTGGAAATGTTCTAATGTATCTCTAGATATGAGCTTGCTTTTGGTTTTAGATACTTTTAATTATATTTTTTTTAAAAATATCATTCTATACTTTGTAGGACTTTTAGGACAAATGAGTATTGTTCTTTGTCAAAGATTTTTGGGTTTTTTTCCCACATTTGTTGAGATAATCATGTGGTTTGGAATGATTTTATTTTTTTTTTGAAAGGCAATGGGGTTAAGTACCTTGCTCAAGGCCACACAGCTAAGTAATTATTAAGTGTCTGAGGTTGGATTTGAACTCAGGTACTCCTGACTCCAGGGCCGGTGCTCTATCCACGGCACCACCTAGCCACCCCCTGTTTTTATTTTTAATATGATTATGTTGATTGTTTTTGTAACATTGACCCATCCTAGTGTCACTGGTATAAACTTAACTTGGTCATAATCAATGATTTCTTAAATGAATTGTTGTAGTCTATTTGACAGAATTTGATTGTAAAATTTTGCTTCAATATTTATTAATGACATTGATCTATATAATTGGCTTTCTGTGATTTAGCATTCCTAGATTTAGGAATCAAGTCTATATTTGTTCCATAAAAGGAAACTGATAAGATACTTTCTCAATTTTTGACAGTAATTTGTGATATATTGGTTCTTATTTTTTGATAAAATTTTGTGAATCCATTCAGTCCTTTTTCTGCCCCTTCAGTAGTTCCTTTACAGTTAGTTCTATTCTTTTTTGTGGTTGAATTGTTTTAAAAATGCTATTTTCTTTGATTTGTGTTTTTTATGTTTTTGAAGGTATGACTATTTCTTTTGTGTTGTCAGTTTTGTTAGCATGTAATACTATATAATAAGTTCTGTTTATTCTCTTTATTTCCTCTGGTTTTCTCATGATTTTTACTTTGTTCATTGGCTATTAACTTGATTTTTCTGCTCTATTCTTTTTAATCAAATTGTTAAAAAATTTATCAATTTTATTATTATTCTCAAAGAACTAGCTGCTAGTTTAATTTATCCTTTATTCAGCCTCTATGTTTTCCATTTTGTCTATTTCTCCTCTAATTTTTGATATCTCCTGTTTTATGATTATTAGGTTTGCTTAATTGTTGACTTTTAAATTTTTAGATACTTACTCTAAAATATTTATTAATCCTTTCTTTTACTATTTTTAATATATTTATGTTTATGGACATATGATTTTTCCACTGAAGACTACTTTTAGCTACATTTCAGTAATTTTGGAATATTGTTTCATCATTAATTTATTTTATATAATTATTGTTTTTATCATTTATTCTATTTGATTTATTCTAACTTATTCTAGAGCAATAATTATTTAATATTTCATTGTTAAGGATATTTGTTTTTTGTTTATGGTTCCTGAAATGAGTGTTTTTATTATGTTATTATCTATAATGGATACATTTCTTATTTCTTTCTTTTTATATTTTGTTTGCTAGATTTCTAGTCAACTTTTTTTAAAAGTTGCATGTGGTGCTAAGAAATACATACATTATTTAATAGTACTTTTTAATACATGCCAGAAGTCTTTTAGCTCTTTTTTTTCCTAGCAATTTGTTCCGTTCTGTAGTTTCCCTTTTGTTTCTATTATGTGTGTGCGTGTACATACATATACATACATACATATGGGCAACTAGATGGTACAATGGATAGAGCACTGGCCTTGGAGTCAAGAGGATTGGAGTTTGAATCTGGCCTCAGATACTTGATATTCACTAACTGTGTGATCTTGGACAAGTCACTTAACTCTGATTGCCTCACATCCAGTCTCCAGTCATCCTGGCCACAGGACCCAGATGGTTCTGGAGGAGAAAGTGAGACTGGTAACTCAGCACCGCATCCCCTCAGTTAAATCAAATTCATGTGTTTGTCATGGCATCACTTCACTGATATCATGACCTTCTTCAAGAATGAAGGACAAACCTTACATAAACACACATATATACATATATAGATATAGATATGTGTGTGTGTATGTGTGTGTGTGTGTGTGTGTGTGTGTGTGTGTAAAACTGAGAGAGGGGCACTGAGATTTCTTACCACTATTATTTTACTATGCCTCCTTGTCATTTATGAATTTTTTGCTATGATTCCTTTTCAGCATAATGTAGTTTCCTTCTTTATGACTTTTATGCTTTTAACCTTTGTTCTCACTTTATCTGAAAACATGATTGCAACATCTGATTTAAGGAATTCACCTGATGTGTAATATTTTTCCACCCTTCATTTTCATTCTGTTTATGTCTTTTTCTTTTTCTCATTTTGTTGCTATTGTTCATTCTTCATACTCAAAGAACAAAGTATGTTCATTCTAACATACTTATGTTAGGTCGGTGTATTTGACTGTGACTGATCAGTCCAATATGAGCTCAGAAGGTTGTATCTGAGGTCAGACACAAAGAGTCTGTTTGAACATTTGGGATAGAAAAATCTCTAGATTTGTGTATTTCACGTTTCCTTTGCACCACTGCTCATAGAGCATAGCACCTTCTTTGATGCTGGAGTACCATGCTGGGTGTCTCCTATGTTTCACAATCAATACTACAGTTCTTCAAAGAGACCTTGAGAGTATCTTTGTATCACTTCTTCTGACCTGCATGTGTGTGTTTGCTTTGGAGAGTTTTCTATTCTCTGTCTACATTTGGTCCATCAAAGTTGTGCTCTTTGCAGTAGAGTTTGAATGCTTTGCTAGTTTGGTTCAAGAGAGACTCTCAGTGTCTGTTACCTTATTTCCTCAGGCAATCTTCATAATCTTCCTAAGATAATTCAAATAGAAGTGATTCAATTTTCTGATATGGCACTGGTAAACTATCAAGATTTTATAATCATACAGCAATGAAATAAGCAAATGGCTCTGTACTTCAGTTTGATAGGCAGTCCAATAGTTCTTTCCTCCCATACTTTCTTTTGTAGCCTTCTAAGCACTGAGGTATCTTTGGCAATGTATGCATCAACCTCATCATCTGGGTAGATATCCGTGGAAAGTACAGTAGAGCCTTGAATTTAATTTGTTCCACGATTCTGTTCACCATATAACTTGTTCATATTGTAAAGCAAATTTTCCCATAGGAAATAATGTAAAGTCAGATGATCAGTACCACTTCCCAAAAAATATTCCCATAAAATAATTATTTATAATTTTAAGTAATTTCTTGTCCCTTAATGCACCCAAAATACAAATAGCAATGATTATTACACAATATAAACTGAAAATAAAACAAATTAATCTGTACTTTACCTTTGAGAAGAGTCATGGCTGGCATGAGGGAGATGAGAGGGAAGAGGAAGAAGGGTTATTGCTTGGAAGGAGAAACTCCTTCCATTGGGAACATCAGGAATTTCAACATCAGAAGTATTCTTTCTTATGCTACTTTTACTAAAAGTAAGGCTAACACTATCACCTTAACTTATTTTTCATTTTTTGACTCACTGATTATTTTTTCCTTATGTTTGCTTCTGAGTGAATCGGAGAGGGAGGCTTGAAACAAGTTGATCAATTAGGAGGTTATACGACAGTCCAGGTAAGAGGAATGAAGGCATGAGCAAAGGGGATGATTGTGATCAATGAGAAGGGACTTTCCATGGAGATAGTATTGAAGTAGACATGGACAATGTGGGTGGAGTGAGCTTCCTTTGACATATGAAAGCAAAAAACAAAACAAAACATTGCCCTAGTTGAATGTCATTCCTTTGCAAGCCATTCAAATCCAAATATGATATTCATATTGTGAATTTTTGTTTGTTCTGTAAGACATATTTGGTGAAAAATTTTTCCTCATCCAATGAAGCATGCATAAACCAGGTTCCTTGTAAACCCAGGTTATGCTGCCAAGGTAATTGAATTTATCCACAGAATTCAAAATTTCTCTATTTACTGTGACCACTGGTACCATGTACAGATGTTGTGGTGCTACGGTGGAGAACCTCTGCTTTCTTGGTGTTGATTGTCAGGTCAAAATTAGCAGAAACTTCAGAGATGATCCATACTCTGAGCATCTCAGTTTCAGAAATTGCAATGAACACACAATCATCTGTGAACAAAAAGTTCCACATCCAACTCTCTTCTCTACTTTAGTCTTGATTTGTAGCCTTTTCAAGTTGAATAATTTACCATCAGTGCAATAACTGACTTTGTTGCAGTTTTCATTTTTTTTGAAGGTGTCTGACAGCATTGCTGAAAATATCTTGCTAAAAAGTTGGAGAACAAACACACATTCCTGCTTCACTCCAAGGGAAAGCAGGGTGACTGGGAAAGCATGAAATATATAGTCCTTTATCCAGGTTTCAAGCTAGTGTGCCATGATGAAACTGGCAGACAATACTGATAAACTTCTCCAAGCAACCATGACAAATTTTGTCATGATCTTTCATAATCCTTCATGACTGACAGCACTAAAGTCCTTCTTCAGGTTGATGAACATTAGGTATAGACCTCTGTTCTGCTCCTGATATTTCTCCTGAAGTTGTTGAGCAGCAAATACTACACCAACCATTCTTGGCCCTTTCTAAAGCCACGCTGGCTCAGATAGATGCCTATCTTTCAGTTGAAAGATCATTTAATTAAAGATGTTCCTTGCAAGAATTTTGCCAGCAAAGATTAAGAGAAAACTACCTTCCTCCCTCCCCAAGATTGTCATAGGACCAACCTGTTTCCTTTTCCTTTTTAGAGATTGACAATAGAGGCATTCTTAATCTCCTGGGGAATAATCTCCTCTATTCATATAACCTGGAAGATTTCAGTCAGCTAAGGGACCCTTGTCTTTTTAAGTCTGTTGAGATGGAAGTGCTTTACCATATGAGAAGAGCCTAATGACATTCAATACCTCTTCCTCAGTTGTAAGTTTGGCTAGAGAGAGATTGACTTCAACCTGAGGAATATGGTCAGTGACTTCAGCATTGATTGATGACCATCTGTTGAGAACATGAAGGAAGTGTTCAGCTCATCTCTCCAAGACCATGTCTTTATCACTGATCAGTGTGACACCATCAATGCTGAATAGTTGAGATGTACCTAAAGTCTTTAATCCATAAATACTTTTCTGGCATTGTTGAAGCTCTTTGGATTGTTGCTTTCAATGTAAAACTACATCACATGCACATTCTTATGGAACCAAGAATTCTGAATCTCTCTAAGCTTCTCTTGCACTTTACTTCTGATGGAGTTAAATACAGCCTTCTTAGAGATGGTTGTATTATTGTTCTACTGAGGATTTTTGTTTAGTGGCTTTTAAATTTTCCACTCATTTTTGTCAAATCAATCCTTGATGTTTGTGAGTGTTCTGGTTCAGACGAGTAAAGGCAGGGCTGTACACCAAGTCTCCCAAAGCTGCCACTCTTCTTCTGCTCCACTGTTGCTAACTCTCCTGACTCAACTTTACTTCTAAGTCAGCAACAAATTATTCATGCATGAAGGAGCTCTCTCCTCTGTTGATGCTGAGTCTTCTGATAGTTGTCTTGCCTTGGGGCCACTGCTTTTGTTGAACAGGAATGTTTAACTTGGAGGGGATAAGTCTATGATTGGTTTACCACTCTGCCACACATCGCCTTAGTCATTCTCATATCCTGCCTATGTCTTTTCCTTATAATAACATATTCTACATTCATGGCATATGGTTGTGTTTAGGTAAACAAAAGACAGTGTTGGTGATGAGAAGGTTGTGAGAAGCATGTTTTCAGTACTAAGTGACTGCTGCTGATTTCTGCTCTGATCCTCCTAAGGATTCCTTGTCATGTCTGATAGTTTGTACCTACTCAAGCATTAAAGATACCTAGAATTACAAACTTGTTTTCTTTTGACATCTAGATGATGAGCATCAATAGTTCTTCATAAATTTTTCTTAAACTCATCAGAGTTCATTTTGGAGGGAATATATACACTAATGATGTGGCACTTTCCTGCAAGTGGAAGTTGCATTATCATAAGTCTGTCACTTACATACAGGTAAAAGCTTGCTGACTAGATTAGATCTGATTCTAAAACCTATGCTAGCTTATTAGTGCTTCTCATTACAGCAGCCACTCCAGAAAATTGTGTACCCAGCTCTGATTTTTGTAAGCTGACCGTTTACCAGACTTGTTTCACTCAGAGCTGCTGTTTGGATGTTATACCTGCTGAGTTCTCTTCAACAAGATCTGTTCATTTCTCAAATCTGCTGAATTTCATGTCCATGATTTTTTTTTGCATTCCACATACCAATGATAAGTGAAATAATCTTTGAAAAAAATTTCATACTCCCTTTGTGTTTGACTATAAGCTATTGTTGGGTGAAGCAGAAAATTTTTAGCCCCTCCTCATCTCAAGTGAGCAGTGCAGCACTTTAAAAAAAAAACTGCTCAGGAACCCAGAGGGCTTCTATATTGCACTGCTGCTTCAGTTCAGTGAAAAGATAACCCTATGACCTGAGCTACCTAAGTATAGGATTGTGACTATAACTCTAAGTGTATCCATACCTGTTTCTTTGTCACTCATTCACTGCCACAGGACTTCAAGGTAGGTAAAATAGTAAAATGGTAATATAGTAATAAAATAGTTAATGAAGGATGATATCTTCACTCATTAATTGGATTTAAGTGAGGCAGAGTTGCACAAAGTTGTCAATCTCACTATCTCTTTCAGAGTCATTGAAGTACAATGGCAAGATAAAAGTCAGAATGACTGGTGATGGCCAGGAGTGCAGTGGATCACCTTGGTATCTTTGATATCTGATCAAGTTCTAAGTGCTTCATAGTCCCTGCTTCCACCTCCTTCATGGCCATTGAAACCAAGTGTTCTTATCCATTAATACACATATTTAGATAGTTCTCTATCTCACTATCAGTTACCCTAAACCTGGTTTAGTCCATCTGCTAAAACATTTTGCTGGAGTGCGGCCACCATGCATGCTACAGCTTCTCAGAGTCACAGATGAGAATTGGGTGATAGGTGGACCCCAAAGGTAGATGAGGTATTGGAAAACCCTCATGCCAGAAGTGCTCTTCCTCCCTGAACATCCCATACATACCTTTTATTGCCACAGAGAGCATTTCTAGAACTATTTTATATAATATTGCTGACAATGAATATCCTTGTTTTACCCTTGATTTTATTAGAAAGAACTCTAGTATTTCTTCCTTATGAATATTGGAAATTTGGGGTTTTTAACAGTGCTGTCTTCTATATTAGAATTCTATTTATTTCTATGTTTTCTAGTCTTTTTTAAAAAAACACAAATGAGTACTGTATCCTCACCAAAAGTTTCTTTAATCTATTGATAAAACTATGTGTTTTAATTATTTTTATTAATAATGTCTATTGTGCTTATAGTTTTCTTAATGTTGAATCATCCATGAATTCCTAGTATAAATCTAGTCTGGTTGTAATGAATAACTTTAAAATATGTTGCTCTAACCTCTTTACTAAATTTTTTGTATCTATTTTCCTTAGAGGAATTGGTCTATAGATTTCTTTCTCTGTTTATTTGCTTCAAAGAAGGGATTCAATGAGAGGCATTATTTATATTTGCAAACAGTTTTTCTTTGAAATTTTTATTTTTTTAATTTATTTTTATTAAAGATATTATTTGAGTTTTACAATTTTCCCTCCATCTTACTTCCCTCCCCCACCCCACCCCCACAGAAAGCAATCTGTCAGTCTTTACTTTGTTTCCATGTTGTACCTTGATACAAATTGAGTGTGATGAGAGAGAAATCATATCCTTAAAGAAGAGACAAGAAGTCTAAGAGGTAATAAGATCAGACAATAAGATATCTGTATTTTTTTCTAAATTAAAAGGAATAGTCCTTGAACTTTGTTCAAACCCCACATCTCCTTATCTGGATACAAATGGCACTTTCCATCACAGACAGCCCCAAATTGTTCCTGATTGTTGCACTGATGGAATGAGTAAGTCCATCAAGTTTGATCATCATCCCCATGTTGCTGTTAGGGTATACAGTGTTTTTCTGGTTCTGCTCATCTCACTCAGCATCAGTTCATGCAAATCCCTCCAGGCTTCCCTGAATTCCCATCCCTCCTGGTTTCTAATAGAACAATAGTGTTCCATGACATACATATACGACAGTTTGCTAAGCCATTCCCCAACTGAAGGACATTTATTGATTTCTAATTCTTTGCCACCACAAACAGGGCTGCTATAAATATTTTTGTACAAGTGATGTTTTTACCCTTTTTCATCATCTCTTCAGGATATAGACCCAGTAGTGGTATTGCTGGGTCAAAGGGTATGCACATTTTGGTTGCCCTTTGGGCGTAGTTCCAAATAGCTCTCCAGAAAGGTTGGATGAGTTCATAGCTCCACCAACAGCGTAATAGTGTCCCAGATTTCCCACAACCCTTCCGACAATGATCATTATCCTTTCTGGTCATATTGGCCAATCTGAGAGGTGTGAGGTGGTACCTCAGAGAAGCTTTGATGTGCATTTCTCTAATAATTAATGATTTAGAGCAATTTTTCATATGGCTATGGATTGCTTTGATCTCATCTGTAAATCTCCTTTGCATATCCTTTGACCATTTGTCAATTGGGGAATGGCTTTTTGTTTTAAAAATATGACTCAGTTCTCTGTATATTTTAGAAATGAGTCCTTTGTCAGAATCATTAGTTGTAAAGATTGTTTCCCAATTTACTACATTTCTTTTGATCTTTTGATCTTGGTTACAGTGGTTTTATCTGTGCAAAAGATAATTTTTTAATTTAATGTAATCAAAATCATCTAATTAGTTTTTGGTGATGTTCTCCAACTCTTCCTTAGTCATAAACTGCCCCCTTTCCATAGATCTGACAGGTAAACTAATCCTTGATCTTCTAATTTGCTTATAGTATTGTTTTTTATGTCTAAGTCCTGTAACCATTTGGATCTTATCTTGGTAAAGGGTGTGAGGTGTTGGTCTAATCTAAATTTCTTCCATACTAACTTGCAGTTATCCCAGCAGTTTTTATCAAAGAGGAAGTTTTTATCCCAATAGCTGGACTCTTTGGGTTTAATCAAACTGCAGCTTACTATAATCATCTCCTTCTTTTACACCTAGTCTATTCCACTGGTCCACCACTCTATTTCTTAGCCAATACCAAACAGTTTTGATGACTGATGCTTTATAATATAATTAGATCACGTAGGGCTAAGCCACCTTCTTTTGCACTTTTTTTCATTAAGCTCCTGGCAATTCTTGACTTTTTATTTCTCCATATGAATTTACTTACAATTTTTTCTAACTCGCTAAAGTAATTTTTTGGAATTTTGATTGGTAGGGCACACTAAACAGTTTAGTTTTGGTAGAATTGTCATTTTTATTATATTAGCTCTACCTATCCATGAGCAGTTGATATTTGCCCAGTTATTTAAATCT
Organism: Macrotis lagotis; assembly: GCF_037893015.1. Classification (NCBI taxonomy): domain Eukaryota; kingdom Metazoa; phylum Chordata; class Mammalia; order Peramelemorphia; family Peramelidae; genus Macrotis; species Macrotis lagotis. Next base: position 118,558,251 of record NC_133658.1, on the reverse strand, counting down.
GATTTAATTTGTGTGAGAAGTGTTTTATAATTGTTTTCAAAAAGGTTCTGAGTCTGTCTTGGCAAATAGACTCCCAAGTATTTTATATTGTCTGAAGTTACTTTGAATGGGATTTCTCTTTCTAGCTCTTCCTGCTGTATTTTGCTAGACATATATAGAAAAGTTGAGGATTTATGAGGGTTTATTTTATAACCTGCAACTTTGCAAAAATTGCTAATTGTTTCCAGTAGTTTTTTGGATGATTTCTTGGGATTCTCTAGGTAGACCATCTGTCATCTGCAAAGAGTGAGAGTTTTGTCTCTTCCTTCCCAATTCTAATTCCTTCAATTTCTTTTTCTTCTCCAATTGCTGAAGCCAACATTTCCAATACAATATTGAATAGTAGTGGTGATAATGGGCACCCTTGTTTAACCCCTGATCTTATTGGGAATGCCTCTAGCCTCTCCCCATTGAATATAATTCTTGTTGATGGTTTCAGATAGATACTGCTAATTATTCTACAGAACAGTCCATTTATCCCTACACTCTCTAGTGTTTTTAGTAGGAATGGATGCTGTATTTTGTCAAAAGCTTTTGCAGCATCTATTGATATGATCATATAATTTCTGATAGGTTTGTTGTTGATATAATTGAGTATTGTTTGAAATTTTTAATAGAATTTATCTATCCTTCTGGATTTGGGTTTTATAACTTTTGGAAATTTGTGGCTGGATACTTTCTTTTTCTAATATTAAGCTTTTAAATTTCTATTTGTCTAGGCATTTTATAATTTTTTGTAAATATAGCATTTGTATTATGAGTATTGCTTTGGAGATACTTAAAACAGATGCTATCCCAGAGTTCACCAGTTGGTGATGTATTTGAACTTTGATTTCTGAGATTGTGAAGAAGCAAAGTTAAAAAAAGCAGCTGTTCTTCCTGTTACCCTACAGATAAGGCAAGAAGGTCAAACAAGGTGCCTCAGCCTCTGGATACCAGCTCTTTTGCCCCTTCCTCTGTGCTTTGGTATGCAATAAGCCTCTGATATGAATGATCAAATGTTACTTTTCCTCCTCAAGAACTGATGGATCTACACTGGTGAGATTATAGGTGGTTAGAGAGAATTGCATTTCCCCTCACTTGCCTATTAAAGAGAAACTGGTTCACTGTTGTAGCTCCTTTAATCTGAAGCATAATTTCCTTTGGGAAAAAAAGTTGATCTCAAGGGAATAAGCTGATTCTACTTCTGCAGTTATCACTGCATACCACTGGTTCCTTTTATTCAAATGGACTATTATTCTCCCATTGCTCACTGTTATTTCCTTACTATTGTTTCTTTCCCCACTATATAAATAGATGGCAATATACACATATAACAGATAGTTATATGTGTGTGTGTGTACAATCATCTATATGAACATATAGATATATAAAGAAAATCTGGGGACTTCTAATCCTTTTTATGTGATTAATATTTTGATATGTGTAGAGATTTTTGGAGAAGGTTTGAATCTGTATAAAGGAAATAGCACCCCTGCTTCAACCTGAAATGCTGGGAAGAAGATAATTATTACATTCACACTGAGACAGTAACCCTAAGACAGTACAGAAGAATAAATAAACAGAAGAATCTATATATAATCAGAGAGAGATTGACAACACAAATAAAAATAATTTAGTAGAGATAAGTCCTTCAGGAAAAATGGAACTCAACATCTGGGAAAAGGTAATTTGTAGTGCCAGACTTACATGTAGGTCTTTTTCCATTAAATCCAACATGAGGGCTCTTACTCCCCTAGAAAAATAATGTACTATGACATAACTCCCTTATAATCTTTACTTAAGTATTCATCTGTTTACCCTTTTTAGCATGTTATTGGGCAAAATAACTTCAAATAATTTTTATTTCTACTTTCATGATTTTGTTATTTTTATTTTTAAATTTTGTTTTGATTTTCTTTTTTGATCAAATTGATTACTATTTTGTCAGTTTCATGAATCTTTTTTAAAAATTCCCAATTTTTTTATTTACTAATATCATACTTTTTTTAACTTTCATTTTTAGTTATCTTTTTTGTTCATCAAAATGCCAATTTTTGTGTTTGACGTTTTTTCCTTTGTTAGTCTTCTTAGTTAAATGGTTAATTCATTGATCTCATTTCTTCCTTTATTGATAAATAAATTTAGAGAAATAAATATTTCCTAAAGAACTACTTTGGCTACATCTCACAAAATTTTGGCATGTTGTCTTTATTGTTTTCTTTTACAAAAATCACATACTGTTTCTGAGATTTGTTCTTTGAACCATTAATTCTTTCAAATTATATTATTTTATCTCCATTTAATTATGAAATTAGTATTGAAGAAGGTTTTTAATAAAACCTCTGTTTTTCTACATTTAATTTTATGAAGTTTTTATACCTTAGCACAAGGTTAATTTTTGCAAAGGTGTTCAGAAAAGTTGAGATATGTTGTAATTTCAATTCAGTAATCAACAGATATCTATCATATCTATGTTTTCCAACTTTCAGTCAAATTCTTAACTTTCTAATTTTGATAGATTTGTCTAATTCTGAAAAAGTTACTATAAAGTCCCCCAATGTGTGTTGCTTTGTTGTCCATTTACTTCTTTAGCTCAATAAACTTTTTCTTTAAGTTCTTAGATACTGTCAATTAATTACATATATATTTTGTATCATGATTATTTCATTACCTATGGAGCTGGTAGGAGCATTCAAGTGAAGCTAATTTTTCCTTCAAAGGTATTGAAACCAATCATGACTTGATTGGTTCAGAGCACTAAAGATTCAAGTTGTTACCAAAACTACCTGACTGCCTAAGTGCATGAGCAATTTTAGACACTTACTGATACTTACCAGAGCATGATGATCATCTCAGGGAAGAGAGCTTTGCTTAGCTAAAGCAATTCTGGTTATCTTCAATGCTTATCTTTGTGGAATGTCTTTCTACTTTGTCTAAGTAAATATCCTTTTGTAAGTATTGAATGGCCTACCAGCATCTCATTTTGGACTATTATGGAACCTAAAAAAACTGGATTATCCCAAAATGATTGGCATAGTAGTGCAGGATTAAAACAAAATGATGTCATCAAAGTGGAAGATTGGTAGTACAAAAGATAGTGAGCCTAGATCGACCTTTGTACTTTTAGTGAAGCCTTTAGAGATGGTGGTTATTTCCTCTGAGATGCCTCACTACCCTCTAGGAGTTTAGAGGATATGTTACCTAAGGCTATTTAACAAGGAGAAACTGATATGAATATGCTCTGTATTCTTAAGAACTGTACCTTGAAAATTGTGGTCTTTTAAGTCAATTGTTTTTTGGACTTTTCAGAGAATTTAAGCTTCTTCCAAATTTCCCCTCCAGGTATATTTCTACATGACTAACTTCACCTTCAGAACAATGAGGAATTTAAGTTTGGGGGATTTAAAATTATTTTCTCATTAGGTCATGACACATACTAAAGAATAAAACTCATTCTCCTCTGGCCTGGACTAGATACTCTCTTGGGGTCATTATTACCTAACTGAATCAGAAGAGTCCTACTAAAAAAAGATTTTCCCCAGATTTAAGGAAATTATATGTAATGTGAGTCAAGTTAATTTCCTATGATCAGGCAAGGGTGTTGCATTAGTTAAAAGACTTTCTACTCTCTCTCTCCTGAATTCTGAAGCAGAGATATAGGCACCAGCAGCAGTGGCAAGAGTGGGCATTGGAGATGGCATTGACAGTGGCGAAAGGTAGGCCCTTTTATAACTCATTGCTTACTATTATCTGGAATAGACTGGACCTTTCACATCTCCCCCAATGTAACACCTGGTGGTCATTGTACAATCCTTCTCAGGAAGGGCTTGAAAGATCAAGAAGTGACATTTTGGGAAGCAGCTTGATATCTGGCAAGAAGGGAGAGATGAAAGTATCTGCCCAGACCTCACAGAAGGACATTTATCTAACCTAGATCTCTTGTTTTATAATCCTCCAATGAAGCTCCTAGGGAATGAGAGGTCCTGGCTGGTAGACCAGAGATCAATAAGTGATTGGTAATACAGGGAAATTCTCCCTGGTTTGTAATGAGGATGTGTAAATATACAAGAAAAAGTATTTATCATCTTTGTCATATCTTTAATGTTTCCTAGTGTTTCTCCAACTTATTATCTTTTTTACATTGAGAGACCCAAGTGAGAACTACAAAGGTTGGGCATTACCCATCAAAAAGACCTGATCACTTAGACTTTACCTTTACAAGGACTTTTCCTTCAGGAATGGTTACATTTTTGTTTATTTGTTTTATTTTGACTATGTTTCCATTTTAGTTTTTCTTTTTTCCTTTAGTGATACCTAAAACATGCTCCTAAAGTAGTGCTGACCAATGATAGACCTCAAGTCTAGATCTTAAGACTAGATCTTCCCACCGAGAAGTATAGTAGGAAAAAAGGCCTACCCCCTTATCTATATGAAAGTTATGCTTTTTTTTCTTCAAAGGTATTAAAATAATTTTTTAGACTTAATTGACTTAGGAGACTAAGCAGAAGCTCCAACAACATCATTTCCTGGTCACTAAGTACAAAACATCCAGATACTGTCTTATGCTTGTGGACATTTTCCTCATCATTATTAGTTTATTAAATAGAAAAAAAATCTGGGAGGTAGTAACTGGTAGGCATAGATTGAAGTCTTTAGCTCTTAGTGCCCTAGACAGTAATATTTTAATGAATCTGTATCAATGGAATTTCCAAACAATCAATAAACATTTATTTAGTAGCTACAATGTGCTAGATACTATACTAAGCACTGGGAGATACAAAAAGTGGCAAAGGACAGTCCCTGCCTTCAAGGAGTGCACAACTTAATTGAAAAAATATATACAAAATAAACTATATACAGGATAAATGGGAAACAATTAAAAGAGGGAAGGTACCGGAATTAAGAGAGATTGGGAAAGGATTCCTGTGAGGGTGGTATTTTAAAGAAAGTAGAGGAGGTCAATAGTTGAAGCACAGGGGCAGCTAGGTGGCTCAGTGGATAAAGCACCAGCCCTGGAGTCAGGAGTGCCTGGGTTCAAATCCAGTCTCAGACACTTAATAATTACCTAGCTGTATGGCCTTGGGCAAGCCATTTAACCCCATTTGCCTTGCAAAAAAAAAAAAATAGTTGAAGCACAATGAAAGTTTCCCACATTGATAAAAATAGGTCTGGACACATTCTGTGTGTCAAATGTAGAATTTTTGTTTCCACAAACTCAGTTTGCTTAATATCTTCAATGTTTCATTATTTCACAGTCGTGATTCTGCGTGCTCCCTCCCTCGCACAGATCTCAGCCCCACTGTCCTTGGAAGATAATCTTTATAAGCTGCTGTGACTGAAAAAATAAGTCACCCTGTGACCACCTGGTGATGAAGTTCTGTGAACTGAGCTTGGCTGATCCTTCAGCATCAGGTCCACAGAACTCATCCTCAAATTCTTGAGCACAGTGGGCCCACAGGAGCTGGTACTTCTGAGAAGACAAGAACTCAGAGTGGAGACTACCAACTTATATAATAACCTCGGACTTTTTTCCCATTTATTGTTGGAGAATAAAAATAAAATGAACACAACAGATCAGTATAGAAATAGACTTTCCTTTGACAAGGTTCTAGGGTGCTCATTCAAAGTCAAAGAAAATTGCAGCAACATTTCTTTCCTGAATAAGTGGTATTTCAGGTATCCCAAAGAAAGGTCTCCACTGCTATATAGAGCAAATGAGACTGATAATTCAGACCAAAATACATGTCATGCCTTTTTGTCTCTTTATTTCTTATCTTTCATAACAGCTAGAACTAGAAGAGACCCTGAAAATCATCTGGTCTAATAGTGTCTCTTTCTCTGTCCTTGTCTCTGTCTCTGTCTCTCTCTCCCTCTCCCTCTCTCTCTCTCTCTCCATCTCATTCTCTCCCCAGTTAAGGAAACTAGGCCCAGGAATGTTTCATAAGATTTGGAGCTGGAAAGTATTTTTGAGATTAGCTAGAATAATCTGTGGGTTTCAGATTACTGGAGAGCCAAGGAGTTATTTTAAAAGTTTTACCAATATATATATGTGTACCAAGAATTATCATTTTGTTCTTTGTTTAGTTCCACAAAATATGCAACATGATAATAAATAATGTCTTGTTCATGTATAGAGGTATGACCTTTTCAAGGTTCAATGGTAATGTTCTTCCAGGATCTAAAATAATTTGTGTATCATTACATATATTTTGGACTGACTTAAATGAACTAGACCCAGAATTGAAAAAGAGTAAAAAAATATAGGCCAGTTAGCCTTTGGTTTTTCTCCTATCTTTTTAATAGTTATATTCTTATAGAATGCATAATTAAGTTCTGGAGAATGGAAAGGAACTGTGGCATAGTAGACAGATGTTGATAACTGTAAGGAGTAAGAATAAATATGTTAACTTAGGATGAGCAACTCACTTTTTTAACTATTTTGTGGCTAAGTTGTTATGTAAGCTGTTTTTCTATAATAAAATTAAGCTCTTGTATAGTTTGGCAATGATGTGCATAGCCTCCAAATCAGTAGTCCCTTAAATTTGGTAAACAACTACTAATGATGTGTTACCCCCCCAAATAAAATTGATAAATAACTGATAGATATTTGCTAATGATGTCAGCTTTCCTTTCATCATAAGCTTAAATAACCAATCACTAATCAGAACTTAGATGTAACTTGTAAACACCCTTAGCAGGGACCATAAGAATCCACAGGAAGCCCCAGCTATCTATCAGCCTGCTCTTGGGTTCTGACTAGGACAGACTTCCAAGCATCAAGACCAATGCTGATTGACAAACTTGCCAGAATGCCATCTCAGAGGGAGTCACATGGTCTACAGTTGAGCAGAGAGGTAAATTTGTCATAAATCCTAATTATCAGACACTTACCAAAGTTTTTATGAATCATGTTGGTGGTTTGATCCTAGAGGATATGATGTTTATATTACTGAATATTCAATAAAATTTGATTGCTAGCATTGATGAATATATGTCTTTTTAACATACAATAAGCCTTAATAAGCATATAGAATGGTAAATCAGTTTGATGCATGTGCTGTGTTTCACTGTGTGACCTTGAATAAGTTACTTAATCTCTGTATCTCAAATAACTCACTAGACCTTATCTACTGAATTATAGGTGGGTTGCAGTCTATATTAGTGGAAGGAGTTCCAAAATCAGAAATTTCCCACGCTGAAGGAATCACAGATTCTTGTCATTTTCAGATATTCTTCTGATAATTCTATTGCATGGTCTCTGAAGAATTAAAGTTATGGGTCAGTCAATGGGCTAAGTATAGATACATGGTAGATTCCCCTAAAATGGTAACTTTGATATTCAACTAGTACTCTAGTGCCTTGCTTTCCCATGATTTATGAAAGTCTTTAGCATAACTGATAGGACATTTTCTTTAATGGAATGTCTGATCCAGTTCTCCTGCTCCATCCTGAATTGCCCCTGTCTCATCCTAAGTTGGGGACTTCTCCCTTCTTTGATTAGACAAGTTGGAGGTAGCTTTTCAGATCCCACTTTCTGATAGTCAAAAGCATAAAAATCCCAGTTCAGGACTCCATTGCGGGGGGTGGTTAGGCTATTTAGTCAGACCTCCATTCATGCCTGTGTAATCAGAAAGCTTAGAGAAATATCAATAAATGTGTAGGTTAATATAATTCTCTTTTGTTCTTTCCTAAGGTCAAATTCTGGAGGTTAACATTTTCCCTTAGAACAAACTCTGAAAGTTAACACATTTAATTTAATTATTACTCAGTCATATGACTCTTCTTCATCACACATATAGCAGAACACAAAGGAGGGCTTTATATGACACCATGAATCTTCATTTTCTACCACTTGCTATTAAAAAAAAGTATATAATAGACACATTTCTTTCAAAACTGTCCTATTTGTCTGTACTTCTTTCTGATTTTTTTCCTGTTTGCTTCTGAGAATTTTTAAAAAATGTTACCATTGCCCTCTCTTTTTCGGCAGCACTCTTGCCAATTTTCTCTTCCTCACCCTTAAATATCAAAAGAAAAAAGGAAAACACTTGTGACAAATCAACTTTGTCAATCAAATCAAAATGAATCTAAGGATGACATTTCTAGAAATATATATCTCTTTCTATTACCTTGCTGTCAATCCAATTTTTATTTTTTTATTTTATTTTATTTTATTTTAGGCAATGGGGTTAAGTGACTTGTCCATGGTCACACAGCTAGGCAATTATTAAGTGTCTGAGGCTGGATTTGAACTCAGGTCCTCTTGACTTCAAGGCTGGTACTCTATCCACTGTGCCACCTACTGCCCCCAATCCAATTTTTAAAAGTAGTTATTTTATCTGAGAAATACTCTTCAAAACATTATAAAAAGATAATAGCAGGAAAGGGGAATGAACTGTTTCTATCTGAACATCATAAAAACATAAGAACAAGATGATAATTCAAAGTAAGAAAAATAGTCCATGAAGAAATTAACATACACAAATTGCAAATATATGAGAGGAAAAGTGAATGAGAATGAATGGATAAACAAAAAATCCTGATGAGAACTTTGGCTGGAGGACTGAAAAAGTATTACTTTGATTGATAGGCATTAATTCATTTGAATATAATTAGTATCTATGCAAGTTTAATTGGTTGTATCTGTTGAATGCATGAACTGACATGAGTTATCATTGTCTGACCCCAGACTTGCAAATTTGCTTGAGGGCAGTTGATATCAATTAAAAAGAGGGCTATTAAAAACCAGTTGAAGAAAGAAACTCCCACTTTCTATTTTATAAAAATAAACTTCACTTGACTTTCCCTGTTGTTGCCACTCCCTAGCCTCCTCCAGCCTGCTCTATGAGTTTTCTCAGGAGAAATGTATTTAACCCTATTCCCTTCTTGTGTGCTCCAGGTCTCTGGGGCTGTGGGCAGGTCTTGGATCATGATCCCCTTGCCTTCATCAAAGATACTAGTTTTTGCTACTTTGGTAGGGTTCTTTATTTCAAGATGACATATCCATTAGTTTTTAGTTAAGTTTTTAATGTATCAGAGTGCTTTAACCAGTTGGTCTAGTACAAGCATAATGTGTTTTGATAATACTATCCCGACATAAACTAGAGCATATTGTTCCTGATTTATGTACTTTATTAGAGAGCCTTTTTGATTAGCTCCTGAGCCAGAAGTTGAAGTACATTCAAAAGGCCAAAGCTAGCCTTATATTTTCCTATTTCTTGCCAATTTCTTTTCAAGTGAGGAGGCAATAACTAAGTCATCTGTGAAGGAAGAGGCTTAAGGTTTTTATTTTCTCTTCAGAGCTATTCCAATGCTCCTGGCCTTGATCATGTGGCTTGAGAGTTAGTTCTGACTATTTTGTTTCTATTCTTTTTCTGGTAAAGGAGATTAGATATGGCTTCAACCTCTTGAGCTTCAAAACTTCAGGAGAGTAAGATACATTCCATGCCAGGATTTGTCAAGAATCAGATTAACAACCCCCTCCCTCACCCAGTCCATCTGCCATGCTACATTTGGATGTGAACTCAACTCAGTAGAGTGAATGTTGGAAAACTATTTTAAGTTTGAACTCACTCTCCCCACAGATGGAGGTAGAATAGAGGAGCATGTAGAGCACCCTCTCTCCTGGTGATACTTCATCTCTGAAGAAAGGAGGGAGGGTATATTTCATCCTGAAAGGTTCAAATGAGATAATATATATAAAGGTCTTAACATAGTGCCTGGCTCATGGCATCCTTTTTGTTTTTATTGATGCAGAATGGCAAAAATGATTGAGATACAGAGAGAGATTTCTCCATGGTCTACTGAGAGCTGCTAAAGTCATGAACTACATGAAAAGCAATACTGTATAGGTAGCCAGAGAAGCTATGGAGGTAAATACTGACATCTGGGGATAAACACCCTGGTATATCCAAAGATTGATAAAGCAAGGCTTCTTAGAGGTAGTTTGATCATTATAGGTAGCTTAATTTTATTTTTTAAAATTATATGCCATGTTATATAGCAATTCTCTACATTTACTTTCCCAAAATAACTACATGTCCCCTTCAAGTTTCTAAGAGTAATTCCAGTGCTGTTGGTTCGACTCCCAATCCAGTGTGTTGTCCCCATAGTCAGCTGCTAGTAATTCATGTTTAGTTTCTTTAACTTTTTGTTCTTTGGACTTAATCACGTCCGACGCTTCATGATCCCATGGACCATACCTGAATTGTTATCCATGAGGTTTTCTTGGCAAAGATACTGAAGTGGTTTGTCATTTCCTTCTGTCAATTAAGGCAAACAGAGGTTAAATGACTTGTCAGGGGTCACACAGTAAGTATCAGATTTTAACTCAAGTTTTTCTGACTCCCCAATGCTTCATCCATTGAGCCACCTACTGCCCAATTAGCTTTTATAAAGGGATATTTACTGGGAAGATACAGAAAGAGCCTCCAGTGAGTCCAGAGGCTGAGAAGAAGACCCTATTAACTTCCCCATTGTCTTTCAACTGACTAATTCTATCTGGGGCTGTTAGGTATGGTTATTTAAATCATCCCCCAGCTATTTCCTGAAATAGTAACTATGGAAGAAAGGAAGAATCATTTACATTGTAAGTTTTACTGTGCTGAGGAAAGAAAGATTTTGGTTCTTTCTACAGTAACAAGATCATCTTTTAGTAACATGTAAGCCAACAAGAATCATAAATCGAAATCTGATTTGTGCATTGTCATATTTCTTTTTCATATGTCATATTTCTTTTAAGTTGCTTAACTTAAAAACTCTACCAAATCAAAAATTCAACAAAACAATAAATCAAGCAAATAGGCTGTTACAAATCAGAAAATGAAAAAAGTAAACTTTATCTTTTCCTGAAACTTGTACTTCATTCTATTTTCACAATTTCAATTAGTAATTCATTCATCCAATTTGGCTCCTCTCTTCTCCAATTTATTATCAATGTCCTTCCTAAAATTGAGTCTATAATTGAATTCAGTATTCCAGATATTGTCCAAACAGGGAAAAGTGCAGAGGTACTCTCACTTTCTTTTTCCTGAATATTATGCCTTTTTTAAAGAGGTAGTTAGGTGATGCAGTGGATAGAGTACTAAACCTTAAGTAAGGAGAATCTGAGTTCAAATATGGCATCAGACACTAGCTGTGTGACCCTAGACAAGCCACTTAATCTTCATTTGCCTGAATCCACTGAAGAAGGAAATGGCAAACTATTCCATTATCTTTGTCAGGAAAACCCCATGGGCAGTATGGTTCCCTGGAATCATGAAGAGTTGGGGATGACTGAAAAATAGCTTTGCATATTTTAAAGTGACCCTGGATCACATTAGGTTTTTTTTGACTGTCATATCACACTGTTGATGTTTCTTGATCTTGAGGTCCAGTGAAACCTCCAGATCTTTTTTTTTCTTATCAAATGGTTATTTAACCATGCATCACTCCCATCTTGTACTTGTGAATGCCTGACACAAAAACCCATTTTTTTTAATGACATTGTTCCTTAGTGGTACTACATTGCTGGTTCTTGTCCTTCATTATCAAAGAAGATCAAAACAACATCACTATGTTAGAAGTTATATTGTGTCTGGGACTATGGCTGATCACACCAGTCTGAGCTGGGAAGTCTTATCCACAGGTCAGGCACAAATGTGAACATCATCTGGAGTGTGTTCTCTAAACTTATGCATCTCTTTTGAGCTACCTTGATTAGACCAGCACCCACCATGCCATGATGGGCGGTCCTGTACCAATATCTCCCATGTTGAATGATCAATTCCAAAGTTCTTAAGAGAATATTGCTTTTTCTGACCCTCTGTGAGAACTTACCCTGTGTGAGTTTTCCATAAAATAGTTCAAGAAAGGACTTAAGTATCTGGTATCTTACCCTGCCAGATGGTTTTCAGAATCCTCCTAAGACAATTCAAATGGAAACAATTCAGTTTCCTGGCATGATACTGGTAGAAAGTAAAGGTTTCCCAGGCTTACAGCAATGAGATCAGTACAATGGCTCTGTGACCTTTAGTTTGGTAGTCAAATACTTCTACACTCCTACACTTTCTTTCAGAGTCTCCCAAATACTGATCTAGCTCTGTCAACACGTGTCAACCTTATTATCATTATCAACCTCCTTGGAAAGTAAGTATATTGCCAAGGTAAATGAACTTATCCATAGTATTCAAAACTTCTACATATACTGTAATTGGGCAGTTAAGTGGTGCAGTGGATAGAGCACTGACTTTGGAATCAGAAGGACCTGAGTTCAAATCCTTAAGACACTTGACACTAGCTGTGGGACCTTGGGCAAGTCACGTAACCCTAATTTCCTCAAATCCAGGGCCACTGGATCTAGACGACTCCAGAGGAGAAAGTGAGACTGGTGACTTAACACAGCACCCCCCCTCACTCAAATCCAATTAATTTGCTTATCATAGTATCACCTCTCTGATGTCATGATCTTCTTTGAAAATGAAGAACAAACATCGTCATTTGCTGTAATTGATAGTTTCACATATGGATGGTGTGGTGCTGGCTGATGAAACTCCTCTGTTTTCTTAATTGTTAAATGAGCACAAACAGAACCCATACTTTGTTTCATCTCAGTTTCAGAGGCTACATTGAGTGCACAATCATCAGCAAAAAGATCATGTACCAAAACTCACTCCATTTTTGTCTTTGCTTATTGCCTTTTCAAAGAAATACCAAAATTTTGAGTGATGCAAAAGTAATAGAAAGATATTGTGGAGTCTATAAGTAGCCTGTGACATATTACAACAACAATACATACATACATATATATATATATATGTATATATATGTGTGTGTGTGTGTGTGTGTGTGTGTGTGTGTGTGTGCGTGTGTGTAATATCAAGTTGTGATTTTGGATAGGGTGGTTATACTAAAAAATTTAAATAGATATGAAAAGTAACTGTTTAGGTACAGAAAAGAGATAATGTGTGAAACAACTGAATATATAACAATTAGGGTATATAATATCTCAGTTACAGTAGACTATAACAGCATGCATAATAATAATAATGTTGCTAAGATCACCTTTCAGGATGATTCCTCAAAAGTGAGAATTAACATATTACCAAATATAGACTCTTATAAACCCATTAGAAAATAAATGATACACTCAGGTCATAATATTTATACAGTATTCCAAGGATCTCTGATTTCTATCAGTGAGAGCATTCTTCTCCCAATATACACTATATACAATCCTTCTATAACTTTAGTAATTTTTCAGTTGTGTTCAACTCTTTTTGACCCCATTTGGGATTTTCTTGGCAAAGATACTGGAGTGTTTTGCTATTTCCTTCTCTAGCTCACTTTCCAAATGAGGAAACTGAAGCAACCTGCTAGATTTACCCAGGGTCACACAGCAAGTAAATATCTGATAATGGGTTTGAAATCAGGAAAATAAGTCTTCTACACTCCAGGCCTGGCTCCATCTACTGTGCCACCTGGCTGTCCCCATCTATAATTTATCAGATGGCTATTGAGAGCATAAAAGGTCAAAAAGTTTATCATAGATCATGAGCTATAATAATATATCCCCCCAAAAAACCCTAGGAAATAGTCCAGATATTCTGTGATTTGACAAAACAAACAATACAATTTAATGCAGATGAATTTATTGATAAATATGTCCTGTCTACTAGAGACCACCAAAAGATATAAAAGAGTTCTGGCAGAGAAATTAAAGCAAATAGGAAAACTAAATAACAGAAGCAAAATACAATGTTTAATCTAGGTGCCAATTTTAGGAAGGACATTCATAAACTTGATCATATCTAAAGGTAGCCAGTCAGCATTATGTGAGAATTGGAGAACACTCTATCTTAGAACTGGAAGAACAGGGGTTATTTTGACTGGAATAATATTCCACAGTCTACTTAGAGATTTGGTGGGAAGGGAAAATGACAGCTGTCATGTGGAAGAGGGATTATATTTGTTCCGCTTAATACCAAAGGAGTCAACAAGCAATGGGTATTATCTTCAGGGAAACAGATTTGGGCTTGATGTAAAGAAAATTGAGATGACCCTGATTGTGAGGCAATCATGGTTAAGTAACTTTCCCAGGATCACACAGTTAGCAAGTGTCAAATGTCTGAGAATTTGAACTCAGGTCCTCCTGACTCCAGGGCCAGGGCTCTATCCACTGTGCTACCTAGCTGCCCTTGTTAAATTTAAGGGAATTAGGAACTGACCAAAGGATCAACAACACCTCTAGCTGGGAAAGGAAAGGGAAGGGAAGGGAAAGAAAAGGAATAAGCATTTAAAATACTTAGATCCAGAAAGTGTGCTAAATGCTTTACAAATATTATCTCTTTTGATAATATCTAGCTCATATTAAGGCAAGACACGCTCTGTAGAGAAGCACTGAGGTAGGAAATGGCTGTGAGGAGTATGACACTGTAAGTTATCAAGATAGTCAGTTTGGAAGAACTATGCTCTTGAGATGAAATGTTTCCTTTTTTTCTAGGAAAGGGGATTTCTCTCTTATCCCTTCTCTATCTCAAAATCAAACATATCATCTCAAAACAAGAGCCAATTGCCCAGTAGGAGATAAAGTACTCAGTAGGGACTAGACTCAGTCGGTCAAGGCACAAGATAGCAACATTTTTGTGAGTCAAGACAGAGGTAGCTATTCATTAGAAGTTGAGACATTGAAAGGAACAATCCAGAGAGTCCTTAGTGACCTTGGTCCAATGTCAGCAAAAATAGTAACACCAGAGTGAGCATCATGAGAACATCCCAGAGAAGAAAAGACCAAGGCCCTGTGGTGACAAAGGTATGGATCACTTTGGTCATATATGTTCCTTATGTGTTCATATCTCTATTGGTGTATTATATATGTATATCCATCTTCTCACTGATACTATGGTAAAGTATGCTTACTACCCTGGGCTCATGAGGAAGGTAGATGTTTTCTGGCTATTTTTCTTATGATACTATCTCAGTAAATGCCTTAGCTATGAGTTAATTTGTGTCTTCTGATTATCAAGGGTAAATGAACTGTTTAAGTCCTTGAGCTATAGTCTTAGAGGGATAGATTCACAAATTAATTTGAACTTTAGGTGACCCTTTTCCCCCAGGGACCTAATAAGTGTGGGTTGGGGGAGTATACTAGAGCAAATGCTACAAGTCACTTCCCATAAGCATTTATTAACCTCTTATTATAGGTAAAATTACTATAGGTAAAATATTGCATTCTAAAATGGTATATCAGGAAGAGTAGTAAAAAACATTACCCAATGTACCTGGAGCACCCTCACCTACAAATACACACAGTGTCAGCAGGAAGAGTAGGTATATATTTACATTACACAAATAAAGAGATGAACATATGGTCAAAGCCACTTGCATCCCTGGTATTGGAGATTACCAATATATTTTTTGTACTAAGAGGGACCTCATGTTGCTCCCCTTGGGAATAGCCTATCATTCTCCTCCTGTACATCCTGGCCCTGCTTCTCTTTGCAGCTCAATTTGACTCTGCTGTTAGACTCTGGGTCCAATCTGTTAGGCATAGGCTGTCCTACAGGGTAAACCCTACTGTGAGGAATTGTTGCTAGTTAAGTCTGGAAGATATATGAAAGAAAGAAGAATAGGCATTCTCTCTTAAAAGTTAGATTCTTTTTAGTGACTCTCTTCTAAGCTACTAGAGAGGTCTCCCTAGAAAGAGTACAGCAGCAGAACAGATTAGTCTGTTTTAAAAGGGTACCACTAAGTATGTTCAGTCAGCCAACAGCTATCCATCTTCTAGTTTTATTAAATTGATGGAGAAACTTAACACCTCCTAAAGGAACATATAAAGTATATAAATACTTCTGTGCAATTCCCTTACATATCCTGAATGGGTCACTCAATATGTCATACCTTATATTGCAGAATGATTTACTCAGAATCCAAAAGTGTGATCTCCTTTTAAAGTTCATATTTAGCTACACAAAGCCTGAAAGGAACAAATCTTAGCATCCCATTGTTTTGGCTACCTGCCCATTACTTTCCCCAATCTTTTCAAGTTGAGGTGGTATCATATGGCCCTTGATTGGGAAATTTTCTGATGATGTTCCTTCTAGACTCTTTTCTAAGACTCATACTTTTTATAAAATAAGATTAGATTAAAATCACTTGCCTAATAGTAATATACAGAGTTCAAGAACTTAAAGTTATATTTCTTTTTTGTTGGAGAAGATTTTGAATTCATCTCTAGCAAATATTCCATAGATTGGATTTGTGAATATTCATACTTGTCTTATTGGACTTTCAGGTACAAAGCAAATAGCATTCCAAAATGTAAGGCTACAAAGATGTGTAAATTTGAATGAATGAGGTTCCTAAAGACTATGATCAAGATTTTTAAATATCTTATTAAAATATACTTCTCTTCTAGAGGGAGACCTGTAAACACCATCTAACATGAATCCCAAGTGTTGGAATCTCTTTCTAAAGCATGTAACTCACTAAGAATGACCAGACATTTATAGAATGACAAAATTATGTTTTACCTCCGAGATGTAGTTACTTGTGATTATATCAAATTTGAATTTAATTTTTCATTTTTTAAACCAAAAATCACCATGCTTGATTGAAGTCCCATCCCACTGACAACACAGTTGGCTTGAGAAAATGTTTGAAACCATTTACAATAAATACAAAAAGGGTCTGACCTGTACCTTACTTATCTTCAAGTTACCACCCTGTATCTCCCCTCCCTTTCACAGTCAAACTTCTAGGAAACATTGTCTTCACTTATTGTTTCATTTCCATTCCTTCTCATTCACTTCTCAGTCTCTTGCAATATGACTTCTGACCTACACTGAAACCAGATTCCCTAAGATTACTTCTAATTGTCAAATCCAAAGGCCTGTTTTTAATTTTTATCCTTGATCTCACCAGCATTTGACACTATTGTCTACCCTTTCCTCTTAGACAAGAGGCAGGATGGCACTAAGCAAAAAGAACCAGCCTCAGAACAAGAAAGACTCAGGCTCAGTTTCAACCTGTTACACAATAGGGATTTAGTGACACTGGGAAAATCACCTATTCCCTCAATTTTTTTTTAGTTCAGAGGTATATGACCCTGGGTTCTCTAGTATAGCCAGAAACAGATTAAAATGTAAGTGGGAAGGGGCAGCTAGGTGGTGCAGTGGATAGAGCACTGGCCCTGGAGTCAAGAGTACCTGAGTTTAAATCTGGCCTCAGACATTTAATAATAATTACCTAGCTGTGTGACCTTGGGCAAATCACTTAACCCCATTGCCTTGCAAAAAAAAAAAAAACAAACAAAAAAATAAGTGGGAAAGGTATGATAAAATAAAAATGCAATAGAATACAGATAATGTGAATAGGTAGTTTTCTAAATCAATATGCAGTGGTGAGATCCTTATGTAAGTTTTTAGTGGCCCCCATTTCTATTTATCCTGAATTGGTAGGAGGGAGTTTCTTCACCTGGGAATTCTCTTTACCAGTGAAACCTTTGGTCCAAACCCTCTCTGTGATATTCTCCCTTGTCTGGTTTTTCACACTGCCTTCTTTTGATTCTCTCCTGAGCTATTTGGCCACATTTGGCTGCTCTACCCCAGCATCCTGTGTTGGTTCATTATCGATGCCATACCACCCCCTCCAGTTTTGAATTCCTCAAAACTCTGTCCTGGGTCAGTTTCTCCTCCTTTCCTATATAATATCACCAGTTCCCCTGAGTTCAGTGATCATTTCCATGCTGATGATTCCCAAATCTATATATCCAGCAACCTTCTCCCTCTGATTCTACCATCACATCAATAGTTTATTAGATATTTCCAAATGTATGTCCTGTAGGCATCTCAAATCCAACACATCCGAAACCAAATTCATTATTTCCCCCCAAAAAACCTATCCCTTTTCCAAGTTGAGGATACCACTACCTTTCTAATGTTGAGGCTTATAGACTCAGTCATCCTTAACTTCTCATCCTCCCTCACCCCCTATAGCCAATTTTATGCCCTTGAGGAAACACCATTCTCCTAGTCTTCTAGGCTCATAACTTTGGTGTCATCCTCAAGTCTCTCTCACCCCCATCTCCAGTCTATTTCTCAAGCCTGTTTATTTCACCTTTGCAGCATCTTTTGAATATTCTCTCCTTTTTTTAAGGTCCTTGCAAGGCAATGGGGTTAAGTGACTTGCTCAAGGCCACACAGCTAGGTAATTATTAAGTGTCTAAAGCCATATTTGAACTCAGGTACTACTGACTCCAGGGCTGGTGCTCTATCTACTGCACCACCTAGCCGCCCCCGAATATTCTCTCCTTTGATACTGCTACCACCTTGAACCAAGTCCTCATCACCTCACAAATGGATTATTGCAATAAACTACTAGTTGGTGTCACTGCCATGAGTTGCTTTACTTTCTGGTTTCATCTTCCACTCAATTGTCATATTGAAATTCTAAAGCATAGAACTGACCTACTCAATGAACTCCAGTGACTATCTCCTCTATGGGTAAGTATAAATCCTCTTTTTAACATTCAGAGTTCTTCATAACCTAGTTCCCTCCTACCTTTCCTTCTTTTTTCATCTTACTCTCCTAAACACACTCTCTAATCCAGTGGTACAGAGTTCTAGGAACACTCACAGTCACTGGGATCATCAGCCTGAATGAAGATTCAGCAGCAGTAATAGTAATTGTCCTTAACTGAAGATCATGTCATCAAATGAAGGCTTGATTTGTACATGTTTATTATAGGGAGAGAAATGTTGTTGTGCAAAGACATTCTCTCTGCCTTTTCCACAACTGTTTCATCCCATGACCTGATTTGATAGAAATGGGACTTCTGGTGATGATGTGGATGTGTGAGAGTCCTTGGCCTTTTTAATTTGGTTCTCCCCCATATTAGTGAGGCACCAAGGGCTGTAACAACTTTAATGTGCAAAGACATCCAAACACATCTCTCAATGGTCTAATCTATTTACTATTTACTCTCAGGACTTTAAACTAGACCCCCTTTATCCAAAGACTTTGGTTTCTCAGAAGCTGCCTGGTGGGTCGTGGAAATAAGACAGGGAGATTAATAGTGGCATCATTTACTGATGAACTAAGTATCTGATTGTGTATCTCGTCTTCCAACCTCTGATTTTTGTTCTCAAATAATGAAAACATTCTTGGTAAATGCTTTTGTTCTGACCCATCTTGCACTAGTCCAAGAATTTCACCTTTCGAAGCACAATAGGAATCTCCCCACCACCCCAACCCCAAGTCATCCCTTTTAATCATGACCTGAGTTCCAGAAACCAACAAAGTAGAACAGGATCCTGTTTTATTATTCATAGTTGAGGTATCCAAGACATTCTGGCATGCTTCAAACACTAATTTTTTCATGGTAAAGGCTTCAGACCCTGAGAGACATAGCTAAGAAGATCCAGGGGACCCCACTCTCCATAGGCAGGGGTTGGCATAGGTGCCCTTGAGGCAGACTGACAGCTCAATCCCAAGATCCTATGAGGAACTTTTTAACTGTCCCAACTTTAATAAACCCTATCAGAGGTGAAATTTCATCCATTGCTGGCACCAAACTTGTCCTCCAATGTATCTTCCTTAAAGGACTCAAGGTATATTTATTCCAATGAAAGGGCCACAAAAGAGTCTTATCTTATTATTTCCTGTCACTACCCACCTTGACTCTTTCCCCTGTGCCCTTTCCTCTATGACAAAAGCTTGCCCCTCTGTCCCCTTAGGGCCCAGCTTAGGGCTGTGCCAGGCTCCAAAGGGCAGTCCTTGGCTTCTAAGACACCTAGCTTCTCTAGTAGGTCCGTCCCCTCCTTTCCCCCTCTGAGGTATGAGGGGAAGCCAATGAGGGGGTGGGTGTGGGCCGCCTCTCTGGGGTTCCTAGCCCCTGTCTCTGAAGCCCTGTTCCCTTCTTCTTTGTCAAATACCCCCACGTAGGCCTCTTCATGGTTTGTCTCACCCCCCACCCTCTTCGTGGGATTCCAATCGAGCAAGTCTCCATGGATGTTGCTTCTGGGTGGTGGTGTTCTGGTTTGTCAAGGTATGACAATGTCAAGTGGTGGAGGGTGGAGGTGGGACAGCATTCTTTTCCCTCATCCCAATTGGGGAGAGGGTGAGGGGGGCTTGCTCAGAATGCTGGTCCCACTCACCCACCCACCCACCCACCCACCCAAGTGGAGGGCTTAAATGCCAGGATAAGGAGTTTGATTTTTGTTAGGCAATGTGAAAATCCTGAAGGTTCTTTAAAAAGAAAGTTTTTAATTGATAATTTGTTTCTTATATCAACATCAGTATATTCTTACTTTTCCTCCCAGAGAGCCACACCATATGTCAAATAGTATTTTTTGAAGAGGAGGAAAAAAAAAGTCGGCATAACTGATTAATACATTGAAAAAAGTTCAAAAACACATGAAATATATTACACCTTTGGACTTCCCCCTTTCACCAAGGAGTAAGTTGTGGGGTGTCCTCATATTTCTTCATTTGAATTTTATTTAATTTATAATTCATTTTATTTATAATTTTGTTATATCGCTTTTTATTTTTGTTTCATTCTTTTTTATTTTCAGTGTTGGGGTTACCGTTTATATTGTAAGCTCTGCTTGCTTGACTCTGCCTCTGTTAATATAGATCTTTCCATTCTTTGGCTTCCCCTCATGCCTCAGAGGGGGAAAGGAGGGGATGGATATACTAGAGAACCTAGCTGTCTTAGAGGCCAAAGACTACCCTTTGGAGCCTGGCACAGCCCTAAGCTTGTGTAATCAAGAGGTTAATTTCCAAGACCTTACTAAAAATAATGTGACTATGATTAACTATAGAAATGTCATTTTGATAAGGTATTGAAATATAAAAGTCACTAAATATGACTGTCACTGAAACAAGATGTCACTGAAATCTAACCTTTTATTATTATTTCTTTGGTATTTTAAAAAAATAAACAAATAAAATTTCAATAATATATTAAATAATTCACTACATATAACCAGCTACAAAGATGATTACTGGCTCCTATTAATGACTTATTAGTCAGTTGAGATGTGATCTTGTCTACTATATATCATGACTTTCTGTTGGCTAGTTTACAATTTCTGGAATTATGATCTTACTATTTCGTCAACTGAAAAGATTTTCAAAGGGAAAACTAGCACAGTGTAAAGTACAAAACTTGCTGTGTGAAAACTCAGAATTTTGTTTCTAACATTTATGACTAAATAATAATCTTTCCTAAAAGCAGAATTTTGTATACTATACTATTTAGATACCTTTGAACATGACTTCCATATCTTAGTGTTAGTTCTGAATTAGAAGAGTGACCTGAATTCTACACACTTTCCTCTTTACCCAAAAACTGAGAGACAAGATCTTAGGGACATTTAATTTAAAATGAATCTCTTCTCCCCAATGCTTAATATTAAAGAATAGAAACCCAGATTTTATTCTTTTAATGATGTGATAGCTTATATTACCCAATCCTACTATGAACAAGGGATGTCTACATCAATTTTCATGCAAATCCAACTTGCATTTTGTTTTTTTAAAAATTTTAAAAACTTATTTAATGTCTTTCGATTTTTAGAAAGATTTTACTTATTTTGAGTTTTACAATCTTTCCCCTAATCTTATTTCCTTCCCCCATCCCCCACAGAAGGCAGTCTGTTATTCTTTACATTGTTTTCATGGTATACATTGATCTAAGTTGAATGTGATAAGAAAGAAATCATATCCTTAAGGGAAAAAAATAAAGTATAAGAGATAGCAAAATTACATAATAAGTTATTGAGTTTTTTTTAATTAAAGGTAATAGTCTTTGGTCTTTGTTCAAACTCCACAATTCTTTCTCTGGATACAGGTGGTTTTCTCTATCGCAGATAGCCCAAATTGTCCCTGATTGTTGCACTGATGGAATGAGAAAATCCATCAAGGTTGATAATTGTCCCCAAGTTGCTGTTAGTGTATACAATGTTTTTATGATTTGGTTCATCTCGCTCAACATCAGTTCATGTAAATCCCTCCAGGCTTCCCTGAATTCCCATTCCTCCTGGTTTCTAATAGAACAATAGTGTTTCATGACATATACCACAGTTTGTTAAGCCATTCTCCAATTGAAGGACATTTACTTAATTTCCAATTCTTTGCCACCACAAACGGGCTGCCATGAATATTTTTGTACAAGTGATGATTTTACCCTTTTTCATAATGTCTCCAGGGTATATACCCAGTAGTGGTATTGCTGGATCAAAGGGAATGCACATTTTTGTTGCCCTTTGGGCGTAATTCCAAATTACTCTCCAGAAAGGTTAGATGAGTTCACAGCTCCATGGACAATGTATTTGTATGATTTCCCACATCCCTTCCAACATTGATCATTGTCCTTTCTGGTCATATTGGCCAGTCTGACAGGTGTAAGGTGGTATCTCAGAGAAGCTTTAATTTGCATTTCTCTAATAAGTAATGATTTATGGATTTATGACTATGAATTGCTTTAATTTCCTCATCTGTAATTTGCCTTTGTATATCTTTTGACCATTTGTCAATTGGGGAATGGCTTTTTTTTTTAAATTTGACTCAGTTCTCTATATATTTTAGAAATGAATCCTTTGTCAGAAATATTAGTTATAAAAATTGTTTCCCAATTTACTACATTTCTTTTGATCTTGGTTACAGTGGTTTTTGTCTGTGCAAAAGCTTTTTAATTTAATGTAAATAGAATTATCTAGTTTTTTTTTTAATGATGTTCTCAATTTCTTCCTTGGTCATAAACTGCTTTCCTTTCCATAGATCTAACAGGTAAACTACTCCTTGATCTTCTATTTTTCTTATAATATTGTTTTTTATGTCTAAATCCTGTATCCATTTTGATCTTATCTTGGTATAGGGTGTGAGGTGTTGGTCTAATCTAAGTTTTTTCCATACTAGCTTCCAATTTTCCCAATAGGTTTTATCAAAGAAAGATTTTTTATCACAATAGCTGTACTCTTTGAGTTTATCAAACAGCAGGTTATAATCATTTCCTGCTATTGCACCTAGTCTATTCCACTGATCCACCACTCTATTTCTCAGTCAATACCAGGCAGTTTTTTTAATTTATTTTTTATTCTCATTTTGTACAAATGTTTTTTTTACATTAATAAAATATTCTTGTTTACAAGTAAACAAAATACCCCTCTTCCCCCATGAATATAGATAGACTTGCTTGGGTGAAAAAAGTAAAGGGGAGAGAAAAAAATTAAAATTAAAAAAAAAATACTAGTAATAATTGTAGGTATGGCCAGGTGGCGCAATGGACAAAGCACCAGCCCTGGAGCCACGAGCACCCAAGCCCATATCCAGCACCGTAAACCCAACAATCACCCAGCCGTGTGACATGCATGTCACATGACATGTGACAAGCTCCCCGATCCCCACTGCCCTGCAAAAACCAAAAAGAAGGGGGAAAAAAGACCCAAAATAAAATAAAATAGTAATAATAGTAGGGGGTGGCTGGGTGGCAGACAGAGCATTGGCCCCCGAGCCTGGAGCACCCGGGTCCAAATCCGGCCCCAGACATCCAAAGATCACCCTGCTATGTGGCCCTAGGCAGGCCATCCAGCCCCACTTGCCCTGCACCCTCCCTCAAATAATAATAACAAAAAATGTGCTTGAGTCTTTGTTCCAACACCAACAACTTTGTCATGGGTAGATCTCATTCTTTATGATAAGTCCATCACAAAAATTACTTCCATATTTTTCCACTGTTGCCATTGCTGATCGCTACTCCCTCCTTTCTTATTTCTCCACTACCATGTACTCTATTTTCTCTCTCCTTTCACTCTGACTTTGCTGTAGGGTCGTCGACTGGCTCAGCAGACAGATCCCTGGCCCTGGGGCCAAGAAGCCCTGAGTCCCCATACCACCCCTTAGGCCCAGCATCCACCTGGCCCCATGGTCCCGGACAGGCCATCCAATCCCAGTCCCTTGCAAGAAGTAAAAAAGAAAATGTGTTATATCTGACTGCTCTCCCCCCATGGTCCATCCTTTCCTCCATCACTCACATCCCCACCCCTTCCCCCTGCTCCCCCCTCCTTCTTACTCCAGATGTCTATACCCCATTGAGTATATATGCTGTTTCCTCTCCTAGCCACCTCTGATGAGAGCAAAGATTCCCTCATTCCCCCTTGCCTCTCCCCTTCCATATCATTGCAATAGCTCATTGTAATAAAAAAAAATCTTATGTGAAATATCTTGGACTATTCCCCCTCTCCTTTTTCTTTCTCCCATTCCATTTCCCTTTTTTTCTATTGACTCCATTTTTACACCATATTTTATTTTTGAATTCAGCTTTCTCCTGTGCTTCAACTATAAAAGCTCTCTCTACCTGCTCTATTAACTGAGAAGGTTCATATGAGTATTATCAGTGCCATTTTTCTATGCAGGAATACATGCAGTTCATCCTCATTAAGTCCCTCATATTTCCCCCCTCTCCTCCAATCTCCATGCTTCACCTGAGTCCTGTATCTGAGGATCAAACCTTCTGTTCAGCTCTGGCCATTCCAAAAGGAACCTTTGAAATTCCCCTGGTTCATTGAAAGTCCATCTTTTTCCCTGGAAGAGGACATTCAGCCTTGCTGGGTAGTTCATTCTTGGCTGCATTCTAAGCTCTCTTGCCTTCCGGTACATTGTATTCCAAGCTCTATGAGCTTCCAATGTAGCTGCTGCTAAGTCCTGTGTGATCCTGACTGCAGCTCCATGATATTTGAACTGTATCCTTCTGGCTGCTTGTAATATTTTCTCTTTGACTTGGGAGTTCTGGAACTTGGCTATAATATTCCTAGGGGTTGGTTTTTTGGCATCTCTTTCTCTGGGGGGATTGGTGGATTCTCTCCATTTCTATTTTGCCCTCTGCTTCTAGAATATCAGGGCAATTTTCCTGTAGTAATTCTTTGAAAATGATGTCAAGGCTCTTTTCCTGATCATGACTTTCAGGTATTCCAATAATTTTCAAATTATCTTTCCTAAGTCTGTTTTCCATATCAGTTGTTTTTTCAATGAGATATTTCACATTTTCTTCTAATTTTTCATTTTTTTGGTTTTGAAGTATTGATTCCTGATTTCTGGTAAATTCATCAATCTCCCTGAATTCTATTCTTTGTCTAAAGGATTTGTTCTCCTCAGAGAGTTTTCTTATCTCTTTTTTCATCTGGCCAATTTTACTTTTTAAAGCATTCTTCTCCTCAATCACTTTTTGAACTGTTTTATCCATTTGAACTAAGCTGGTTTTTAGCATACTATTTTCTTCAGCATTTTTTTGGATTTTCTTGACTAAGCTGCTGACTTCATTTTCATGTTTTTTCCTGCATCTCTCTCCTTTCTTTTCCCAGTTTTTCTTCCAATTCCCTCATTTGATTTTCAAAGTCTTTTTTGAGCTCTGTCATAGCCTGAGCCCAATTTCTGTTTTTCTTGGAGTCTTTAGATGCAGGAGCTTGTGCTTCCTCATCTTCAGACTGAGTATTTTGATCCTTCTTGGGCTCATTTGCAAAATATTTCTCAATAGTCTTCCTTTTGTTTCTCTGCTTGCTCATTTTCCCAGCCTGGGCCAGGTTTCGGGTGATTCCTGAGCTTTTGGGACAATCCCACAAGGGTCTCAGTGTGTGAGGCTCTGTCCTCCCCCCTGGTCTGTGAATGACCATAAGCGCCCCCCTCTCCCACGGGGCTGAGTTGGGGGCGGGCCCTGCTGTTCTATGGGGGGGCCTAGAGTGTAATCAGGATCTGAATGTGGTCACAGCCCCAGAGTCCTGTTCCTGGGGCTGAGGACAGAGCTCAGCAGTCTCTCTTTACTCCCCTCCCTCAGCTCAATGGGCTCATGCCCTGGGGGCTCCTGCTTACCAGCTCTGCCTGCTTCTGTTTCCTGGTCTGGGCTAAAGACCAAGCTGTTGGCTGTGTGCCCTGAGGGCTGGGCTCCATGTGCTCGCTCTGGCAGAGGTCCCCCGCTGTTCCCCCACTTTGTGCCCGGTGCTCCCAGGGGTGCAGCTCAGGAGACTCCCCTGCTGCTGTAAGCCACAGCTCCCAGCGCCCTGGGGCTGCCTCCGGGAGGCTGAAGTTCTTTTGTTCTGGCGGGCCACCCCTCTGGCGGGCGCCTCTCCGACCTGGGGAGCAGAGCCTTTCTGCTCTTTTCTAGGTTACCTTGAGTAGGAGAACTGCCTCACTGGGTCCCTTTGTGGGTTCTGTCTCTCAAAAGTTTAGTTAGAGTCCTTAGCTGATGAATTTTATCAGAAAGCTCCTAAGACTCGATCCCTTCTTGTTGCCATCTTGGCTCTGCCCCAATACCAGACAGTTTTGATGACTGATGCTTTATAATATAATTTATACATTATTTATAATATTTATATATTTTATATATGTAATTGAATATAATTTCAGATCTAAGGCTAAGCAATGTCTTTTGCTTTTACATCACATTAATGACTGAATAGACTGATTCCCTTACTCTCCTGATTAGCTACTCTTCATAATAAAGATTTTTAAAAGGGAAAAAAACAGCTCAGCAAAATCAACCAGCACATTTTTTCTGATATTGCCATATCTTCTTCTGCAATATAGGGAGGAAGAAGCATTTTAGTCTTCACTAGGACCAGCTGAATCTATATGATTGAAGCATTGTTTCATTTTATTATTTCTATTAAATTGTTATAGTTATTGTGTAACTTCTTTTCCTGCTTTTTGCTTACTTCATTCTGCATCAGTTCATATAAGTCTTCCCATGTTTTTCTGAATTCTTCATTTCTTATGGCACAGCAGTATTCCATTTCATTTATGTACCACAACTTATTTTGCTATTCTCCAGGAATAAGTATCTACTTTGTTTTCAGTTCTTTGTTACCATAGAAGTAATGCTATGAATATTTTGACATATATGAGACTTTTCTGTATTTGACTTCCTTGTGATACAATCTTAGCAAGAGGATTTTTGAGCCTAGGTATATCAATTTTCCTTACATAATTTTAAATTATATATTTTCATAATGATTGTACCAGTTCACACTTTCATCTACAGTGTATTCATGAAACTGTATCTTCATGGGACCTCCAACATTTATTTTCATCTTTTGTCATCTTTGTCAAACTTGGTGGATCTGAGCTGAATTATTTTTCTGAAAAGAGAACTTGTTATGGGTAGGATGTCATCAAAATAGAAGCATTGAATAAATGTAACTTATTAACCTCTGATTCATTCATTCATCCAACACATATTTACCACTTATTTGATATAAGGCATTTTAAATACCAAAAACTCCCCAACATATGTAACCCTGGATCAGGATTTGACCCTTCTTACTCATATTCATGGACTACAAACAGAATTTTATTGGCTACTGAGGTCATAAACTATGTATGTGAAGCTTTCTGGGATTGTTCAAAAAGAATTGGAGAAGGAAAAACATTGGAAAGAGTAGAAAAAGACAGAGTCTGATATGCACATACATCCTCCATTATAGGAACACATACAAAGATACTGGTAAACAGAGTACTCTAGTTCTTTCATTTAGATAGACTAAAACAGATACCTGATGGTGTGGCTGGTAAAGTGTGTGAGAATGATGAAGTACTGTGGTGTTAAAATAACCTGATTCAGTGACACAACCACTCAGAGACATTCTTCCTTCTATGAACCATGAAGGAAGCTTCTATTTTAACTGCACCCTCTCTGGTGTCTGAGCAAGAAAAAGTCATTTCCTGATCTTGCAGTCAGAGGTGTTTAGCTTTAGCTGCTATATTTCTATTGAAATGTGCGAGCTGTCCCTTCCTGCTTTCCCTTCCTTTCTTGAACTTTCTCTCCATATATATATATATATATATATATATATATATATATATATATACACACACACATATATATAGACATTTATATATATATATATATATATATAGCCATCAAATATAACATTTTTAGGTTAATAAAAGAAATTAGCATGTTAACTTTTGTGTTACATGGTGCCAGAAGTTGGTCAATAAAAAACTAAGTCTGGATAATGAAAGTAGAATCATCCAAGGCCTATTGTGGATGCAAGCCTTGGGTTGAGAAGCATATGAAAAATGACCTCTCCCCTGGAATTCATAATCCTAATAGAGCTACAGCACTATAACATAAAGTGGAGGCAGAGTAGATGCATGATTTTATTGTTCACAAATGATTGTGCATTCACTGCAGCCTCTGAGGCTGAGATGCAACAGAGTATGGATTCTCTGCAGCTTGTGCTAATTTTGGTCTAACAATTAACACCAAGAAAACAGTGTGTGTCCACCAGCCAGTACATTACCATTCATGTATAGAACCATTGGTTAGAGGTGTCTAAATTTGCAGAGATCTAGGGAATCTATCCCAAATGTTCACCTGGATTATTTGTACCCCACTTGTAAAGCATACTGAGTTCATATTGGTCTGATCAGCCACAATCAGACACACTGTACCTTTATCCTGATAAAATGATGTCATTTTGGTCCTCTTCAAGCATGAAGGACAATAATCAATCATTGCTACAAGAGATTTTTAAGCCAGTCCAAGGTGATAACCAGAAGAACAAAAGGAGACAGACATAGAGAAAGGCACAGAGACAATCAGAGAGATAAGGACAGAGAGAAATATATAACCTGAAACCATCATTCCCCTCGACTTGTGCTGTTATTGAACTAGAAGTCCAGGAGGGAGGGAGAAAGGAAAGAAGCTCATAATATGGACTGCTTCAGGTCTTTAAGCAATTTTTATTCTTGTTGGGGAGTCAAAATAGAAGGTCAGGATATGAAAATTTCCATGTGAATGATGAAGATGATAAAGTGTTATAGAAGTTTAGAGAATGGAGATATCATTTGCATGACTAGGCAATATTGTTGTGGTCCTGAAGAGGGGAAAGTTTACACTTATTTTTCTCCTGATATCACAGCAACATTAAGAGAACAAAATCTGTTCCCCATCTTCATATTTCCCTGTTCTTACTGAACATACTAAGGAGGAGGACATCATGAGAAGTTTGAACATTTTCTCTGTCCTTAGGACAATACTTAGTATAACCTGACTTTTGAGTCCTACCCAAAGAGGCATGGCTGTGGAAGCAAGGAGGATCCAAAGAACTTCTTGAAGACCTGGAGAGTGGGTTTCCCCTACTCTTTAGAGTTAAAGGAACCTGTGGGAAGAAGGAAAAACCACAAGGAGGAGGATAACCAGAGCCATAACTAGAGACTGCTGAGAGGAGACAGTGTGATCAAAATGATGGTCCAGATGATGGGGACAATTATTGCATGATCTTTATAGGTTGCATGAATTTTGCATTGCTGAGCAAATATGAACCAAGAGAAGAGACAGTGACACCTATCTTACCACCACCACCCCCTGTCTCCACACCAAGAAAAATCAAGCTTCCTTGGTGCTAGCTAATCTCTCCACTTTCTGCTCCTTATTATCCAATTTGGTTATTTGAAAAGAAAAGTTAGAGATTTGAAAACACTATTCTCTTCTAAATGTTGACCTTTATTTTGTTGTGCCTTTAAAACATATTTTTTGAATAACCTATTGGTCAACAAAACTATAAGCTGTTTGATGAGTTTTACTTCATTTGTTGATATATAGTTAAGAGAGAGAAGGCAAGTTTACCTCTTGGATATGAGATTTTTTATTTATCTGGAGCTGGATTGAGGGCTTGAGCCAAGAGAAGCAAAATAGAAGGAATGGTATTAGACATTTATAAGCATCATAGCAATAACCAGGAATAATTATGGGTATATATAACTAGACCTGACTTTTCTCTTTTTTGGGAAAAGAATCACAAACTCACAAAGTCTTCAGGGAAGAAGTCAGATAGGTTTATTCAGTTTGTCATATTTTGCATATTTCTCCTGGCACATTAGTTAGACTAACATTTACAAGGAAGGGTATATAGGAATTCCTCATGTGGATTGGAGCCTAGCATAGAGGACTCCTAATGAGAAAAAGTGATTGGCAAAATGAAATACCTAATCAACCCAGCAACAGTACCAGAACCAATCCCATTCAGGAGCTCCCCCAGGTGTTTAGATTATTAAATACAAACTTGAGAATGATGTCTCTTAAAAGTCTTATAATTCCAGATAATAATTTCTTCTAGAGCTAGCTTTAAGTAATCATAAGAATTCCATTGTAGTCATTTTTCTAATTATATAGAATGTACAACCTAAAAATGTACAAAATGGCTTAAATCCCTATAGATTTTATACATGCATGTTGTGCTTTCTTAGCTAGAAGTATTCCCTAAAATTGTATTTTTATATGCTGAAGGTTAAAGTGATGTGATAATTTTGAAAATTATTTTTTTCTTCTTGGTTGGTTGGTTCTTATCCTTTGCTATCAAAGACCACCAAAATGACATCACTACGTTAAACACAAGTTACAGATAGTCTGAGGCTGATCCAACTGGTTGGTTTGTCCTTTGTTATCAAAGAAAATCAAAAAGACAACACCTTGAGACAAATTACAGTACATCCAACTGTGGCTGATTAGACCAATATGAGCTCGAAATGCACTACCACAGGTTGGGTACAAATAGTCTAGGTGAGCACCTAAACATACATATCTCACCCTTTTCTTTATTTCAATTCTGACTTCCTCATGAAAGTGCAGCACCTTCTCTGATGAGGGTACACAATGCTGGGCGGTCCTGTGCCAGTGTCTCCCATGCTGTTTAATCAATTCTAAAGTATGTAAGAGAATCTTTCAGAATATCCCAGATATTGCTTTCTCTGACCTCTTTGTGAGCACTTTCCCTGTGTAAGTTCTCCATAAAATAGTCTCTTTGGCAAGTCTATGCCTGGCATTCTAACAATGAAGTCAATCCATCATGCTTGTGCTCTCTATAGGATTATCTGAATGCTTGGCAGTTTAGATCAAAAAAGGACCTCAATATCTGGAATCTTTTCCGACCAGATGATCTTCAGAATCTTCCTAAGACAATTTAAATGGAAGCTCCTCTATTTCCTAAAATGATGCTTGGTAGAATGTAAAGGTCTCTCAGGTATAAAGCAACAGCTCTGTAGACCTTCAGTTTGGTAGTCAGTCTAAATACTTCTCTCCCACACTTTCTTTCTGAGCCTCCCAAATACTAAGCTAGTTCTTGCAATGTATGTGTCAGTCTCATTGTCAATGGGTACCTTCCTGGAAAGGACACTGCCAAGTGAACTTATCCACAACTCCATTTGTTGTAACTGATGTTTCCACATATGGATGGTGTGATCCTGGCTGATGGAGCACCTATATTTTCTGTTCAGTGTTAGGCCAAAGTTATCACAAGCAGCAGAGAATCCATCCATATTTTGTTGTATCACAGTTTCAGAGGCTGCATTGAAGACACAATCATCTGCAAACAGAAAATCATGCACCAGCACTCCCTCCACTTTGGTTTTGGCTTGTAGTCTTTTCAGTTTGAAGAGATTACCATTAGTGTAGTAGCTGACTTTGAGGCCATGCTCATCCTCAGTGAAGGCATTTGATAACAAGGCTGAAAATATCATGCTAAAAAGTATGAGAGCAAGGACACATCCTTGTTTCACTCCATTGGTGACTGGGAAATCTCAAGAGCATCATCCACTATCCAGAATGTGGACAAGCACCCCGTCATGAAACTGACATATCTAAAATCTTTTTTTCTCACTATAAACTTAACAACCATCAACCAAGAAAAATATGCCAATATATGAGGAACAACAAAATGAGGGTTGTTTATGAGACTATGGACTCTGCTTCATAGTTGTTTTATTAGAGCATATTAAATATAACAAAATTATCCTATTTGTGCTCTCTTTGGATATTTGGGGGGAGTTTATTTTGTGTATTTTGTTAATTTTGTTGATGTTCTTTTCCTTTTTTTGTCTCTACTAGTGGCTTTGATTTCTAATTTTGAATGGGATTTTGAAAACAGTATATAATGGAAGATCAATAGATATTTGTGGAATGAATGAATAACAGCAACTTTACATATAAATCACTCTACAGTTAGGAAGCATTTTTCTGACAACAATCCTATGATATAAGTAATGCAAGTATTTTTCCCACCTTTGTCCCTCATTTTCCAAATTAGGAAAAAAAGTCTTCAAAGTTAAGAAACCTGATTTATCACACATTTCATAGTAGCAGAGCCAGGACTTGAACTCAGCTAATCTGATTTTTGACTTAACTAATTTTTTGCTATACCTCATTGTCTACAAATAAATGACTTGATTGAATGAATGCAAAATTATATTCCAGCAGGCTGTTTGTTTAAGTGATTACATAAAGCCAGATGAAAATATTGAATTTTTTATAATTGCTTTTAAGAATCAAGAATTTTAATAAATTTCCTTTTCAAGAATTTTAATATGTATTTAAATGTAAAACCTTGTAGACTACATATATGTCAGACTTATACAACATATGAATATATATGTATATCCACTAGACCTAAAGCCTTCTAGATGATACATAAGGTTCACTAATACATATATTATGAAAATTTTCTTTGAGAAAAAATAGGAAACCTTCCAATGACATATTTAGTACTAAACAACATCACAAGAAATGAAATTAATTCTATTTTTTACAGATTGGAAATAACTGATTACTGGTATAGTAATCATTTCCAATTTGATTTCTATATAGAGTCTCATTACCAACTTTTTAAAGCAAAAATTAAATCTATATAAAATAAGAAGTAAAAAATATGTGTGTGTGTCATTGAAACAACTCTGACATAAACATTTATTGATGGTAAAAATGAGAAATAGATTTTTAAAAAGATATTAACATAAACTATTATCACACAGTATAAAAATGACACTAAAGGAAGCAAAGATGGAAAGAGCTGCTGTATTAGATGAAGTAAATAAACACAGAGGAGGATCATTGCTAGAAGCAACAAGTGATACATCCTGAAAAGCATGTAGTATCAAATGCTTTGAAAAAAAAATCTCAGTTCTTTTGTTTAATAAATAAAAGGACTCAGAGAAATTAATTACTACCAGCTCATATGCTTATTTTGCCCTTTTGGTAAGGAGAATTTAAAACAAAATGATCTACCCCAGTATCAAGAGCATCCTAGCTGAAGTTACAAGAAAGAGTAGGTTTTCATAAAATGATATTTGTCAGAGGAACATTACTTGCACCCATTTGGTCTAGGCTAATTTTTTTCTTAAGAGCTACTGAAATTGTTTTTAAGATTTAATTGATCTAGAAGGCTATGGCTCACCTAATTGACATATCTTTCTGGAGGCATAATCACAGAATTCAGCCCATGAGAAGTCAGCAGCTCCTCTCTCAGTACTGACACATTATTGATTGGCATAGCAGACTATATAGCATATTCCTAATTGAATCAATGCTGTATCCTTCAATATTCTTTCCAAGTTATGGATAAGTAAGCTTCCTTTTGTTGACTTGCAGAGATTATCTACAAGTTCATTCTGATCCTGAACCACCAGACCATCAGGAGTTATTCCTGTGCTATAGCAATATGAAAAAATAGACAACATCTTTATAGTCACATAACTGGAAGATGTAGAGAATACAGGATCCTATTATTCTTATTGTTATTTTCTCCTAAAATTCATTTGACTTGGTAAAGTAAAACACTGTCTTAAAGACTCTCTTCCAACAAGAAGACATTCATAAGTCAAATTCACTTAAGATTTCTTGAAAGTTATAACAATAAAAACCACTTTTCTTGACAATCTAATTATTAATATCAAGCAAGGCAAAAAATAGGGAGACATATACTTATCAGAATTGGCTGCTATTTTCATGAAGGATGTCCAGTACAAAATTCAGTTTGGAAGAGAGTATAGTATACTATACTCCAGATAGTATAATTCAGTAGTTGATTTTGTTTATAGATATTATTTCAAGACCTGTTATACCTCTTAAATGAGATCCACAATCTCTCAAAAAAGGAACCAAAAAAAAACCTCTAATGGATAAAAAAAATTATGATATGTAGTTGAAGGGACAAATCATAACATTGTTCTATCAGATCAGATATTTGCAAGGACAAAGACAGACACTTTTTATGAACAATGAACTAGGTCCAGAATTCAATAGGCAGAGGATAGACTGGGTTATAGTTTGCAAATTGCATAGTGTTTTTAATTAACTCCAAACGACTCCCTGAAACAGGGTTCTATAATTTTAATTACAAAATTTTTAAATAAGCTATTATATGTCTATCATAAATAATATAGTCTCTAAAGAATTAAAGTTGAGGGATGCCCAAAAAACAGTGTATATAGCGAGGTATTGGGGAGATAGCCAAGTGTAATGTTATATACAAATGAATGCAATGCTATTGTACAATAAAAAATTTTGAATATAAGCCTTGGACATTTACTAGCTATAGATTCTTACAAAGTCACTTAACCTTTCAGTCTGTTTCTTCATTTGTAAAATGGGAATAATAGCATCTACTTCACAGAGTTTCTGTGAAGATAAATTGAGATAACATGTAAAGTACTTTGCAAACCTTAAGGCACATATTAAAAACTAGTTAATAGCATTATTATTATATTTCTAACCATAAAAACCTTTCAGATAATCAAACATTCTTCTCTATGATGCTATGACTACAATCAACCAACTTATTCTATCAAGGAAGTAGTATTGTCACCTGTTATTTTATTCACTTAAACAGTTCTGTATGTTTCTTTAATGATCTTTATTCATACCAATGCAGGTATGAGTGCTTCTGAAGACAGTCCAGGTTTAGATCTCATTAACTTGAGTGACAAATTATGCAAATATGTACAATTCATTTTTCAAATTCGTTGATGTTATACCACAATAATTTCTTGACATAACCCTTTTTAATCCTCTTTTATAACAATGAAAACAGTTCAATTAAACTAATTGGCACAACAAACCACATCTAACAGTATCTATAACATTGTACACTATAGAGAGGAGGATAGTATTTTATCATCAGTACTCTTGGATCATTATTGTCCAATACAGTTAATTGCCTACCTTTCAGTGTGTTTTTGTTTATGTTATTATAATCATATAATTATACTTTTATTCTCTTAGTTCTGTATCTTTCACTCCATATCAGTTCATATTAAATCTTTCCAAATTTTTCTTACTTATATTCAAATTACTTATGGTATACTACATTATAATCATTTGTATACTACATTACACTTAGCTATCTCCCCAATACCTGGCTATATACCTGCCAAATTAATCATGAGATAATGATTACAAAATACTTAGTGCAATGTTATGTACACAGCACTATAAAAATGTTAGCTAACATCATCACCATCACCATTATCACTACTATCATCACATTACCACATCATCATCATCATCATCATCATTATTCTTAAGCTTAAAAAGGTCCCTCATATCTTTAAGATGATAAACTCTTTTGTTTGATATTTAAGGTCCTTCAAAATTTGATTCCAGTTAAACTTGCCAGGTTTGGTGCATATTGCTTTCTTTCTCTGGAGTTTCAACCAAACAGGCCAACTTGATGTTTCATCACACAAGTGGTACATGCAACAGAATCAGATTAAAATATAATTGGGAAATATTTAACAAAATAAAAAAATACAATAGAACATATACAATATTGATATGTGGTTTCCCAAGTCAATATACAGTCAACAGGAACCTGTGATTTAGTGGTCCTCAGTGTTATGAGTTGGATACTACTGCTGTACCATATATATAAAATGTACCATATATATATGTATATACATATATACATATATATATATATATATAAAACATTCCTTCTCCCCTCTCTACAGCTTTACGCACAAAGCTGAAAAATTTAAATCCCACCAACTTTGCATATTATATTAACTCATCCTATAGTTAGGTGGAAAACTAGAAAAGTTGGTTTTTGATATAAATCTAAATAAACCAGTGTTTCCTCCTCAAATCCAAACTGCTGGGGACTGACAACTGTGCCTATGACTTTATTCAGCAACCTTCAACACAAAGAACACAGAGATGAAGCACTTTTCTTTATGCCTGAAATGCATTCCTCTTCATCTCCTCCTCTTGATTTTTCATATTCCCTTCCTTCAACCTTACTTCTCTGAGTTAGGAAAATACTGGCCTTCACTGAATTACAAAATCTGAGGTTTAGAAGAGAGCTTAGAGAGGATCTAGTTCAATCTTTTCATTTAATAGATGAGAAAACAGTGACTCAGAGAGGTAAAATAATGTCTCCAAGGTCATGATGACAGGAAGGGTTAGAACTATAATTCAAATACTAACTTCTGTTAATACAGAATTCTTTCTACTCTTAACATCCTCACAAAGATGCAGCTTCTGCCTAGGTTTTGTGTCATACAAATAAATGAAGTTATCTGTGACCTTTTGCTTCTATCTAGTATCCACACAAAGTCAATTATTATTACTTTTTCTGTCTCATGCATGGTACAACATGTGACTTTTGCTATGGCTATACCAACCAGTCTCTAATTGCATACTACCAGTCATTTCAATAGCTGCAGGTGTTTTCCAGGTGTTATAGTGACATTATGTTGCTTCATTTTGTGGTTCAATAAAACCAATCCTGTGCTCATATGCCCTCTGTCAATTCATTGTAAAGTGTTATTTAGGTATTCTCTAGAGAGAGAAAGAAAAAGTGTTATTTTCTGTCATAAACACAATATGGCCAGAAAATCCTCTATAGCAGCATTACTGATGAGGCTGAAAATGATATACCAGACAAACTATTTTCAGTATTGTCAGAGACTTCTCAGAAGCAAGTTTTAGACCATGCATGAAATAGTAAAAAAATATTTTTAAAATGGCCCACGCTTTTTATCTGGACCTAAAAATGAGGTTAAAAATTTTCATAGTGGATTAAAAGCATTCAAAATAATTTTTCAAAGAGAATGTTTCTAATAGACTGGCTCCCTAAAGGAAAAGTAGGAAGTACACTTATCTAATTGTTAAGGAAAAATTTCCTTTTTCTGAATCCATATAGTCATAGAATTTGAATATACATTGTGTTCTGGGTACTTAGTTCCAGTGCAATTGAATCAACATAATAACCACCTCAAGTTTATAATAAATTTCAGTAATTTCAAAATTATAAATTTGTAGTTGATGATTTAAAGTGTTTGATATTCACTAAAGCTCTCCATCTTGACATAGAAGCAGCCCTAGGATTCCAAAGCTTACCTCAGTAGAATATAAGTTTCATTTGGAAGAAAGGAACAAAAGTGTGCCTATTGTATGAGGAGCAATCCATCACAGTCCACCTCTCAACAGTTCTCATGCATCCAATTATCAACTCTATGTAGAAGATGCCCAAATCTATATATTTAGCCTAGTTCTGCTCTTGAGCTACAATCATGCATCTCCTTCTGCTTCTTTTATGACCTCAAACTATTTTCCCCCTATAAAGCATCCTTCACTTAGAGGCCATGATGTTACTTCTCTACAGCATAGATCTAAGCTCCAAAAACTCACTGATACCTCTAGAGTCAAATATAAAGTCCTCAACTGGTTATTTAAATCCCTTCATAGCCTCTGCCTCTCTGGTCTTTCTAGTCTTCTTACACTTCTTATTCACACATTCTACAATCCAGCTACATGGTCTACAGTTATTGAAGTATAATGCTATTTCCTATTGACTTTATGTTCTTGAGCAAATCATTTTTCTACTCTGTATACTGTTTTCCTCATCTGTAAATTGAAAGAGTTGGATTAGTGAGTATTGCTTTGATATTTGACACTAGGATCTGGTGACTAGACCATGAGGAATTTGCTTGTTTCTGTTCAGTTAGAGATAGTCAACAATGCTGAAAGAATTAGAAGTGTAAGGTTGAAAATGGATTCTAATAGTTAACTCTTATTATTCCCCCCAATGAAAGGGTATCAAGTGTGGGTGAGTTGAGAACAGCAATATATAAAAAAACTGGTAAATCTATAGACTTGTGAAAACTATCTAAAACAACACAAAGAATGAACAATGGGTGTCTGAAAATGTTATAACAAGATGCTTCACTTTGAAAAAATAATTTTACTAAATATCTAATAAATACCATCAAAAAATAAAATCATGCACAAAATCAGAAAATACAAACCATAATTTACTAAAAAAGGATGTATATATTTATACATATATATTTTTTATTTAATAAAACATGGAAATTTATTGTCATTTAATGTTCAATTGATGTTTGCTTTTGCTATTAAAAATATCTTATTGATGCCTTTTGTTTTTACATCATAATCATTTCTGAAAATACCTATTTTCTCTTGCCTTTTTCCCCACCAAAAACCAGAACTGAATATTTCCTTAATAATAAAGAAAACTAGTCAATTTCAAATATTTTATTGTGACAAAATTATATATATATATATATATATATATTAACAAAATAATATTTTAGACTTGTGATAGAAAATATCATCCACATCCAGAGAAAGACTATGGAGTCTGAATGTAGACCAAGGCATACTATTCTCACTTTTTAAAATCTATTTATTTATTTATTTGATTGTTTATTTATTTATTTGTTTATTTGTTTTTAGGGTTTTTTTGCAAGGCAATGGGGTTAAGTGGCTTGCCCAAGGCCACACAGCTAGGTAATTATTAAGTGTCTGAGACCAAATTTGAAACCAGGTACTCCTGACTCCAGGGCCGGTGCTTTATCCACTGCACCACCTAGCCGCCCCTAAAATTTATTTTTTAGATAGCTAGGTGGCACAGTGGGTGGAACACAAACCTCAAGGATCTGAGTTGAAATTCAGCCTTGGACACAACAGCTGTGTCACCTTGGTCAAAAAACTTAACCCCATTGCCTTGCAAAAACTAAGAAAAATAAATAAAATTTTTTCATTCATACATTTCTATGAATAATTATTGTTGAAGGAAATGAGTTATCTGTGTATGTTCATATCCTATGGTAGAAGTATGAATGATCAAGGATTGTAAACAAAGTCCTTTCTCTCAAGTGATAAGGGAATGGATCAAGAGACTCATTTTGGGGGTCTTTTTGAAAGGAATTAACATATGTACATTCTAGAAGAGTTACTCAATGCACAAAATAGTAGGATATCAGGTATAAGTCAATTATTTATTTCTTCCACCACACACACACACACACACACACACACACACACACACACACACATAAAAAAGACTTGTGCACAATGACAAATATAATTTGAATCAGTAACCTATCACAATGGCTCATAAGAGCTCATTAAAAAGATACACAACACAGATTAAAAGCACTCAAAAGAACTATTAGAAGCCCATAAAAAGATATAGAAACATGTTACCACCTTTATAATATTCACTCAGGAAGATTTGTAGAACTGATGAACAGGTTTTATTTTTATATCAGTTGGCACTATCTGAACAGCAACTCAAGGTCCACATATTGGGTTAGGTTTGTGTTTTTCAGGATTATGTTGTCAAAATTCATCCCTTCCTCTAAGAATTAGTTGAGTTGTAGGATGCACCACCCACAACCATTCAACCCAGACACCAGAATGTTTGGAGAAGGAAATGAAAATCTTTCTCTTTCTGGAAAGTTCAAGACAGAGTTGTTGCAGTCCCAAGTGCTTTATATACATCCTTAATTCACAACCAAATTGTCTAACATTTTAACATTTTATTTTAAAAGAGAACATTTTTTAAAGAAATGAATCCTTATCATAAACACATTGATAGCCATTAAGCCATAAACTTTCTTCATTTGTATTAAGGAAAATTCCTAATTTCTTTCACCTTGTTTCATCAAAAAAAATCCTAGATACTCCCATGAAATTTGCTACATCTGCCTAATTTGATAGTTTCAGTTTTCCTATGAATACTTCAGGGTCCAAGGTAGTATGAAAGTCCTTTCCTCTATTCACAGCATATCTGCGAGAGGACACTAATTCACTTGCTGCTTCTACTTCTATCCAGTCTTGAGGGAGAAACTGCTTTCGAATGCTACTCTATAGTTAAGTGTCCAGCTAGCCCTATCACCTTTTCTTGTACATCCATTCATGGCAAACCAGAAAAAGAGAAAAGCAGGCCATAGATTCCCTGAGTTTTCATCAAACCCCATGATGTGCTCTTTCCAATGAGGTTTCCTTGGTAACAACACTTCTGTTACTGACTCCTTCCCTCACCCTATCCGATATATCTATTGAGTAGAATTTCTTTGCCAGTCTATGTATGATTTAAGCATTTGTAACCTGCCACATACCTCTTAAATAATGTGCTTATTTTCTAAAAGTCTATGCCTTCCCTGCCCCCAATCCAAGCAGAACAATTAAATTTGCACTCAAAATGAAACAATTTTTAAACAAAGTTAAATATGATTTCTCATAACATTAAGAAATAGTGTTTTTCTGAATAAATACAATTGGGTCTTCTCCAGTCCTCTAAGAACAGAAAAGCTGAAAGTGACTTGTAGATAGCTGTTGGTCCCAGTATCAATGGACAGTGTGTGCTGCAGCAATCTTCCTCATGTGATTGAAAGATAGTACCCAGGATAGTGTATTTGCTTTGGGGGAAATTGTTATCAAATTACTGAAAACAGACTGGAGGGAACTGAAGGAAGAGTTTCCAGGTTACTTTTAAGGATATACTAATTGATCTTTGAGAAACCAAGCACTTTAATAAAATGGCAGAATTATACTCCAAAATGTATAGTCTTCCATCCTTGATTCCTCAAGGGCTACTGTGGGGTGATCTTCAGACTGAGGTATTGATTTAGAAAAATGACTGAATTTATTGTCACTCAACTTGAACTCTTAAGAAGCAAAAATCTTATAAAATTTTATGCACTAACAGTTAAACATATTATGTTATGCCATATATGATCTATATAGAGGTCCCCTTAAATATACATTTAATGAGCCAGCTCAATGGTGTAGTATACTTAAGTATAAGTTAGGAATTATAGATTTTATTTAGTTCTGGATCTGCCACTAACTTTATGGTCTTATAAAATCATCCTTCTCTCTTTGGACCTCAAATTTCTCATCTATAAAATAAAGGAATAAAATTAAGTGTAAAGTCCCTTCCTTCTCTGAAACTTTTTAATAACATTTGTGGCTGGGGTAAATAAGATTTATCACATTTACTCATCATGTAAACAATTTTTGGAATGAAGCATTCACTAGAAGAATATTTATCCCTGTGTTAACAAACATGCAAAGAGTTAAGCTGGTGGTAAGGAATTCTAGGAAAGATGACAGAGAAGTTCAAAGGGAGCCAGGCTCCCTGAAAAAAGAAAAAAAAAAGGAAAATTAGTTGTTGAAAACACACAAACAAGAAAAACAAAAATTTTTGAATGAGCAAAGGAAATAAAAGTGTCAGTTTAATAAAAAAAAAATTACAAAGCATCTGAGTCACCTAAAATACCATTAGTGTGATGGGAAAAGAAATCTAAGGAATTCTGAGAAATGTCCTTGAACAAATGAATGACACATTTAAAAAACCAAGTTTTTATTCTTTTCCATATTAGGCATGTTGCAAAAGAAAACACAAAACAATAAAAATAAAGTTTAAAAAAGTAAACACTTCAATCCGCACTTAAGAGTTTATCAGTTCTTTCTCTGGAGGCAGATAACATTTTTCTCCATGAAGAACAAATTTTTTCAAAAGAGCCTGAATTAAGTAAATCATAGCAGGAGAAAATGGCTAGAATTACAAGCTGCTAAAAAAATTTAAACAAAAGATCTAGAAGAAAGAATAAAGGTCATTACCAATATGGAGAAAACCACAGGAAAATATATGGAAGAAACCAGTAACAAACATACAGCAGAAAAACAAAATTTCACATAGCACAGAAACAGAAATACAAATTCATAAAATTATTGTATTATCCATGCAACTAAAGACGTGCATATTAAACTAACAGATCTAAAGAGATATTTGTGCAAAAAGTCCACAATTTTCTAAAGTTAGTGTTTTGTAACATGGAACACATTTTGCCATTGTAACAATGTTATCCTCAGGCCAGCCAACAAAGAGTTCTATTTAACCTGGAGGATATCACTGTAGAATGATGCCACACATTCTAAGCATTCTGTGTCACAATGTTCCTATGGGAAAATGAATTTGGAGTTCCAACTTGGGACACCAAAATGTTGAGTTTGCTTTTGGAAAACCTAGTAGGAAAAAACTAAGAACAGATTGGATGGAACAGAAGAATCACAGGCTTTTTAAAAAAATCCACTTAAAGACTATGAAAAGAAAGATGCCTACAAGTGCTAATAAGGTCTTTTAGGCACACAAAAGACTCAATTAGATTAATCTAAATTTCAGAGGAAATTCCAGGATATCCTGGAAATTTTATCATGTAATAATATGCATCAAAATATGCATATCTATACATCTAAACTATAAGCTCTCTGAAGTCTAGAAGTGGGGGCTCTGGTATAAAACATAGGGATAAGAAAGTCCCTCCTTTCTTCCATTACTAACACTGCTACCTCTGATCTCGTGTAGACTGCTCCAGAAATCTAGTACAGGACCTAGGTTTTGTGAGGGAGGAGGAAAAAGAAATCTTTTTTCCTGGAGTTACAGGGCCATACTGGAAAGGGAAGGAAAAGTTTCTGTATCTAGGGGCCAACTGACTAGGATGGATGTTCAAAATGCTGGTTAGAGACTTTCAAATTGTGAGACTAGAGATTCAACAAATTATATAAAATACTGTGGCATTTTTAAACAATTTCTAAACAAAGTAGAACCAATTACTGGATGAAATGGATAACATTTGTAATGATTTGCAGTTCTCTGGGTAAGAAGGGGTCATTGGCAAATCTCTGGGGAAAACTTCAAGGATGACAAGGTAGTTCTTTTAGTTTCTGAAGTAAAGTTTGAAGGAACTTAAAAAGTAACAGGTGTATCACATTAGAAAATTAAAATCTCTATTTAAGATCCCACCTATCTTTTTACCTTAGCACAGGCTTCTTTTTTTTCCTCCCAGCTCAAGTCCTTGGAGCTAAAAGAAAATTTTGTTCTTTCCAAATCTGCCCCCCGCTCCACTCCTCCAATATCTTTTCTCTCAGAGTGTATGTTTTCCTCTTTCATTTTTCACTTCTTTAACTACCTCCTCCTAGTGTTTGTGTGTCTCTTTACTGAAATCCCATTTTAATTCTGGTGTACTCAATAAATATTTATGTACAAATCAGTCTTGAAATGGTTTAAATGCCATCCAGCCAGATGGACAAAAGAACCCTTTGAGGTCTTTTTTACTAATGCATTTGTGATGCTAATTTGTTCATTTCAGAGTGGGATTCTTCCAGACTTGAAATAAATTTTTAAGCTGCTCCTGAGAAACAAGAACTACAAAATACTTAAGTCAGTACAAAATTTCATTTCATTTATCTAATACAAATTTGTCACACCCTTAATATAAACCCATGCCACATATATTATCTCATGAATTATGAAAAAATTTTAATCTTGAAATTATATATATTGATTTTTTAAATAACTTTGCAGGTCTTAGTTTTCATAAAATATTACAGTCAACGTTTTGAGTGTTTAAAAAATTTTAATGGACTAACATTTTATAAATGAACAATTTATTTTCTTAGCTTCCATATTTCTTCAAACATCAAGAGAGAGATAATTTTTTTAACAGATGTCTGTGCCTTAAACCTGAGTCTGAAACAGCAAAAAAATCAAGTACGGTATGTCAGGATTAACAGTAAGAATTAGTATTCATATTTTGTAGTACTTTACAATTTATTCAATACTCTCTACACAACTTTATGAGTTTGATAATGTAGTGTTTTTATCCCCATTTAAATATAAGGAAACTGGAGGCAGCTAGGTGGCACAGTGGATATCGAACCAGGCCTGGAGTCAGGAGGACCTGAGTTCAAATTTGACCTCAAACACTTAATAATTACCTCCTTGTGTGACCTTGAGCAAGCCACTTAACCCCATTGCCTTGCAAAAAAAAAAAAAAAGAAAGAAAGAAAACCAAACTAAATATAAGGAAATTGACACTTAAAAGAAGTGATAGGACTTGCCCAAGTGGGTCTCACATCATACTTTGTTTCACAGATGTCATGGAATATCTAGTATACTCTGTATGAAATACTGAATTCAGGTTTGTGCTTTAGCCCTCTCTTAAACTGTAAACTCCATGTGAGAAGGGCCATGTTTTATGTACATTTTTATCTCATTGTGTTTACTATAGTCCTTTGAAAAGGTAGGAGTTTAATAAATGTTTGTTGAATAAAGAGAGGAATTAGGGATTCAAATATAAATAAAGCATCCAAGACAAAATTGTATATAAAATTGTATATCTTCTATCTGTAAATCCAGTATTTAAAAAATGGATATTAATTATCCTTAGAACTATTATTTCATTATTTGCAATTATATAACCTGGATTGCCTTTCTTCCTCCTACCATGACCCCAGTCTCTAGCCTTGAAAAATTGTACCCTTTTCCAATGTTTATAATAGTTATG
Source organism: Macrotis lagotis (assembly GCF_037893015.1). NCBI lineage: Eukaryota > Metazoa > Chordata > Mammalia > Peramelemorphia > Peramelidae > Macrotis > Macrotis lagotis. The sequence goes on along the minus strand of NC_133658.1, from coordinate 118,513,821 downwards.
TATTATACAAAATAGATCAGTCATTTTGAGATCTTTATGTGAATTACAAATTTTTAAAGCATATTGAAAGCTAAACAAAACAGAGTAAGAGCTATGGCTTTTCCAGGCAGTGTACCTGGAAGTAGACATGCTTCCTAGACAAAGCAAGTCCCAGAAGGAGCAACTGATGACCCTTCCTGAGAGTATATGGGCTGGCTTATAGAATGTGCTATCATATGCACATGGACAGTGAGGAAAAAGAAATGGTAGCTGTGATTATACCACATATAGAACATACTGTACCTTCTTGTTTAAAGACATTAAGGTTATGATCTTCAATGTCCTCATTGGGGTTAGCCTTTGGAATATCTATGCATCAACACTTTCTAGCTCTAGAACTTTCAGAATATCACAGGTACCTAAACAGACCCATGCCCAAGGAAGTTTCCAAGAACTTAAAGCTATGGAAATCTGGAAATATTAATCCTGCTGCCATTTGCCCTGTCCACCAAGAGAAACATTGAAAACTTTTATAGAACCACCTCTCCCACTTCCTGTGTGGCAACCTGCTTATATCTGATTTTTCATTTACTGGGGAAATTTATGGTAAAATACTGCACTTATGATTGTAGCACTGCTTATGAGATTGATAGAGCTGAAAAAGATTCATCAGGTGGTTTTGCCTTGTTGGGGAGAAGGTGGTTTATAACTGGGAAAGAATTCTGAACTCTGATAATATGGCTAACACTTTTGGATATTACCAGGTTTGAACTAATCTGATCTACCCTGTATCTTTAACTGTGAAATTAATGTTAACAGGCTTTATCTAGACATAGGAGTAATCAGTGAGCTTAACTGTGACAAGTCATTTGCTTGGCTCATAGCCCTTAAATGAAGAATCTGAGATATAACTGACTAATCTACCAATGCCCTGAAAAGTTTGCAATTCTGGTCTGTCTGTGGAGTTGCCCTTTATTTATGATGTAACACCTGTTACATGTTATTTTATATGAATAATTAGTTATCTGTCACACTGATACTTTTGTGACCTTTGCTCATTCATGCAAGATAGTTATCATCACCAATCCCTAGGCTTTTTCCAGACTAAATTGTCTAGACCCTTAACATAATGCACGATCAATTAGTTTAATCTATCAACAAACATTTGTTAAGTGCTTATTGTGCCAAGTACTATGCTAGGAGTTCAAAGACAAAGTGATCTTCAGGCTCTTTACCATCCTGGTTAAGATTTTATTAAATGCCTTGCCAAAAATCTAGAAATTTTATGTACATGGAATTACCTTTAATCAATGGACTGATACCAATTACTCAAATTGATGTTACTTTTAAGGTAGCTAAGTGTTGTAATGAATATAGTGATGAACTTAGAGGCAAGATTTGAATTCCAATCCTATTATGTAACTCTGGGCAAGACATTCAACCTCTATCAGCTTCAGTTTTTACATATGTAAATTATGAAAAATAAAAGCACCTACCATACAACATTGTTGGGAGACTCAAACAAGATAATCAGATTGCTTTGCAAATCTTAAAATGATATATAAATCTTAGCTATTATTTGTTTCAAATGAATGAAATCTTCATAGCCTTAAAAGACCTAGGCAAATTATCCTATAAATGAAATGAAAGAAATGAGATGGAGGCATTTGAAGAATGATGGGCTCCTGAGACTTCACATCAAGTTGGAAACCTTTACTTAGACTCACCTGAATCTATTGTAGAACTCATGGAACACTGCTTTCCAATAAGGTCACTACAGAACATTGTTTTCCTTAATGAGCCTTCCATCATTAATCATAAGAAAGGCTTTTACTACAACTAGAAATATAAAATTAAATCCCTAATATATAGGAAGAAATAAAAATAGAACTATGCCAATTCTTTGTTGCTTCTCAGTATATATATATATTACTTTTCAAATATTATATATATTAAATAATAAATGTCCAATAGAGAATTATTAGAAAATTATCAAAACTACTCATCAAAAATAATTTCTTTTATTAACTTCATTTTTAGCAGAAATGTCACAACACTAATTCAGAGGGAAAAAAATGAAAAAAGTTATTTCCTCAATATATCATTGTTATAACCAAGTCAGCCCTCATTACATAGTAGATGTTACTTTCTATTTACTGTTATTTACTCTTTTTATGATATGGAAAGCTTCCTGGTAAGGTAAGCTTAATTTTAGATGGGATAAGAAAAGAAATATTTTTTATAGAATCCTAAGTCTATGATTTAGAAGGGAGTTCATAGGTCAGCTAAACCAAGCCATATTTGAATAGTAATTCCCTCTATACCTCTGATGAGTAGTCAGGTCATCAGTCTCTGGTTGTATTTACTCTTGAAAATGATCTCAAAATATTATGCAAGTACTCTAGTCAATTCTGGGTGCCAGCAATCATGGAACAACTTCCCTAAAGTTGGCTGTGAAAATTCCCCTAGGCAATGTTGTCAGGTAAGCTATTACTATTCTCTTCATTCCTTCTAAAAAGTTATCCCACAGGACACCAAGAAATACTTTGATTTCCTTCCAGAGTAGTACAGTATTGACTACCACTTTGAAGGGAATGTATTATATTCCTGTTTCATGACTGGTATAAATTTAATTCTGATCTAAGCAAAAATTATGCAAAGCACACACATCATTACTTTCTTCCTCCATATTTCTCTAAGGAGTTAAAAGTATCTTTTCAAAATACAATAGCTAAACATGTTCTAAAGGAAACATTGATATTCAAAAAGCATTTACAAGGGAATTTATCTTGGGGTAAATTTGAAGGGTCTTTATAATATACATTTTGAAAAGATACAGAAAAAAATAAGATTATCTAAAATTCAAAAATTTCCAATAAATTTTAAGTGAATTTCCTTAGAAATAGAAAAATTAATGTTGCACATTTTTTTCTAGATATCTTTTATATGCATAGAAAATCTATTCATTATACTACATCTGACAACTTTATAGTAGACAAAACACTGTGGGAAATACTTTATTGTTGTGGAATGGAACATTGTGTTGCAAAAATAGTAAGTTATCAATCAATATATAAGGAGAAACTTGGCATGGGCCTGATCTAACCCATAAGAACTCAGTAAATTGTTCACACTTAAGTAATGCATTAACTCTTTGGCCTCTAGGGTACTTTTAATAAACTATAGTACTCAAATAAGTTATTTAACGATTATTATCCAGTTTGTATGTATCTAGCTCTTTCATTTCTTATTATTTCTAGTTTTGAGTTGTTTGTTTATTTGCATGGGGGATATATGTGAATATATGTTTGTCATACATTGCTGTTAAGGTAGAAGGGATAGAGTTGGAGGAAGTCACACCAAATCAGATATTTTTCCTTTTTATTAATAACTACTGTAAAAGTTTGATAAGGAGGGGCGGCTGGGTGGCGTAGTGGATAAAGCACCAGCCTTGGAGTCAGAAGTACCTTGGGTTCAAATCCAGTCTCAGACACTTAATAATTACCTAGCTGTGTGGCCTTAACCTCATTTGCCTTGCAAATACCTTAAAAAAAAAAAAAAAAAGTTTGATAAGGGAAGCTAATGCCTAACATAAAATTTTGATTTGGATTTATTTGGATTTATTTATTTCTATTTTGCTTGGATTGTTGTTTTGTCCTTCATTCTCAAAGAGAACCATGACAACAGGACATGCAAGTGAATTGGATTTATGTGAGACAGGGCTATGCAAAGTTACTAGTCTCACTTTCTCCTCTGGAGGCATCTGGATCCGGCAGCAAGATATGGCTCAGATCTACTGGAGATGCCACCAGATCCTGTGGGACACTGGCTCTTTTTTAAGCTAAGATCTTTCCCAGATCTCAGTTTGACTGAGGCAATGATTAATGCTAGGTAAGAAATGAGGTAAAGAATGGCCCCTTTTACCTAGTTAAAAAAAAAAAATCAACATAGGAGGGGAAGACCCCTCAGGTTTTTCTAGCCAAAACCAAAACAAGTGCTATTTATATTCAGTCTGAACCAATAAGGGCCCAAAGAGGGACTAAATGGAGCTTGGCCTGGGATCGATTGCCCAATCAATGGAAGCCAGACTGATTTGGGTTTAAGGCATAGTTCTTAAGAAGAAATCTAGCCTGTAAACCCCAAGATATCTTGGGAGTTTTCTATAATCAAAATTTACATCCTTTTTCTAGGACAACTAAAGAGTGGTCAAAGCTCTTTCAATTACCATAAACTCTGAATTTGAAATCTGGATATACAAAGCAAATAAATTAGGAGTAATTAATTTGTATCAGATTCTTTGATTTATAAAAATTTTACCATAGGTCTCCTTTAAAGCGCAAACAACTTCTGAATGCATTTAAAATGCCAAGCAAAAAAAGTATAAATATATATATATATATATATATATATATATATATATATATATATATGTATTCTGTATATGTATGAATACAAGCCAGAACTTAAGCCTAGAGACTTAATAAGACCCTTCTCATTGGTGGAGAGATTAATGACTGACACTACATACCTGTAGAGATGTGTCAAAGGGGGGGTGGGGGAAAGAGACTTCTTTTTTGCTTCAAGAGAGAACACTCACAATTAGAGAGAGAGAGAGAGAGAGAGAATAGACATGTAGGAGAAAGTTGGCTACTTCAATATGTTCCTGACTTCCAGCATGTCTTTTCCCTAGAACCTTTGAGAAATTTCCTTTTGGGTGAGATCAAAACCTCTCTTGAGGGCGGCTAGGTGGCACAATGGATAAAGCACCAGCCCTGGAGTCAGGAGTACCTGGGTTCAAATCTGATCTCAGACACTTAATAATTACCTAGCTGTGTGGCCTTGGGCAAGCCACTTAACCCCATTTGCCTTGCAAAAACCAAAAAAAAAAAAAAAAAAAAACCCTCTCTTGATTGAGATTGCTTGTTCTCAGTGGAAGAACTAATTCACTCTGTGTATTGTCTATTATATTCTGATTTGATTTCTTTAGCCATATGTTTTAAAAAATGATTTTACTCACTATTTGTGGTGTCCTTCTATGTAACTAGCTTTTGGTGGGGCAGATCAGAAGCCTTCAAATATAATTATATTTGTATTTATATAAATTATATATATGTATATACATATAAACCCACAAAGACACACACACACACACACATACACACACACACACACACAGACATAATTCTTTAAGGAATAGTGACCTAGAAAGCAGCTTGAACCTAAGGGGAAAAAATCCTTCCCCTAAACTAGCAATATTTAAGGTTGATATTCCTTATCTAAGGAGAGCAGAATGAGCAACCAATGGCACCAATCTCCTTTTCCCTTCTAGGTAGAAATTAAAAATTCTCTTGGAAAAGGGTGGGCAAAATTCCAGATCTATCAAGTCATGCCCACCCATAAGCAGCATTTAGACAATCACTATATTAGCAATACAAACCCTATATGTAACATAAACATATGTGCATATGAGATATAGATGTGTAGTTCCACTTCTAAGTTCCCTTCCCAAATCCCTATTTACAATAAAAAGTTAGTTCTTTAGAGGACAACTAACTCCCACCCCTCTCAAGATTTTAGGAATGGCCTTAAGGAATTGAGGGATAGCTTTCTAATAGTGTCACTGACAAACCCTCATCTGATATGTTCCTCTTTATTAATCAAGACTTAATTAGCTTTTAGAAAGAAGTATTTACTAAGCAGATAAAGCAAGGAAGATTTGTCAGACATAACTCCCTCCCTTTCAAGTCTAGGGCATATTCTTCCCCTAGAACACACAAGGCCCCAAGAAGAGTGGGCTCAAGCAGCTCCTCATTTTTGGATTTTTCTTCTTTCATAAGAGTCCTCAAGAAGTTTCCCTGGGGTATATATGATTCCTTGGGCTTTGAAGGAAAGGTTTCCTTGTAGGGTCCTATAGTTGCATTTCCTCAGTGTTCATCCTTGGCTTCTGATGAAGTCACTGTACAGGCCCACTGCTGTTATTGGAAAACTGCTACCAACACAGGTGTGCAGAATTTCCAACCTTTCTAAAGTCACAAAACTTTGCTCTGATCAAGGGGAGGGAGGAAGAAAGCAGAGACTCCTTCCTACCCAAGCTCTCCCAAGTGACTTCCTCTCTGGTGCTTAAACTGCAGTTGTTAGCCTGGTCAGTTATTGGAATGCCAGATTCTGACCTTGTTTGTTGTTTTTAGTCAAGCCCCACCACAGGTAACTGATTCTCTTCAACCAGCCACAAGACATTTCCTATGAAGCATCATCTTTTTTTCATTCAATGATGCAAATATTTCACTTCTAAATTATTTAAGAACTTATTCCTATCTCTTTGATACTGTCACTCACCTGATAAAGCTATTAGGGCACAGAGCATCTTGTTCCTCACATATAATGGGATGATAGGCTTTGGAACACTATCCACAAATACAAATACACAAATATACAGATAAACACATTACTCACAAAGATATAAATGTGGGTATGTCTCTCCAAATACATATATGATCAATTTTTTCTTATTGTTCATTTATGTCTAACACTCCTGTGTACCATACAGTTCATGGGACTTTCTTGGCAAAGATACTGGAATGGTTTGCCATTTCCTTCTCCAGGGTATTATCGCAAACAGAGATAAAGTCATTTGCCTAGAGTCACAGAGCTAGTATATGGGGTTGGATTTGAACTCAGGTCTTCTTGACTCCAGGCCCAGTTCTCTATTCACTGATTCAATTCACTTGCAAGTCATAACATCACTTTCCTGATGTCATGGTCCTTTTTGAGAATGAAGAACAAACAATGATTTGTAAGTAGTGGTACCTGCCCCACTAGGGACTCATCTTCCTTTCCTTCCCTCCCTTTCCCTTCCCACTCCTCTCCCCTCACACCTTTACCTGATGGTACTCTGCCCAAAGGAATAAAATTTTTAATGTTATATCCCCTGGAGATTTGGGATTTACAGGCTAGATTTCATTTTATAAGGACATATTCCAAACACAAATCACCCCAGCTCTCAGAGATTGGCCAATAGTAGGTCCCAGTCCAAGCCTCAATTTGGCCATAGTTTGAGTCTGGATGGTTCAGAATGAGTATAAAAAGCAATTGCTTCTGTTTTGACCAGAAACCCTAGGGTCTTCCCCTTCCATACAGATTTTAGGTTTTTTTGTTTGTTTGTTTTTTTGAACAGATATAAAGATCCTTCTTTGCCTCATTTCTTACCTAATCTTAATTACTTAATGGGCATTGCCTCAGTTAAATTGAGATCTGGGTAGCTTTAAAAGTCTCCCATTGTATCTGAAATCATCTCCAGTCATCCTGATCTATTATCTTGCCACTGGACCCAGAGGGCTCCACAAGAGAAAGTGAGGCTGGTGACTTTGCACAGCCTTCCCTTACTTAAATTCAATTCACTTACAAGTCATGATATCACCTTCCTGATGCCATGGTTCTCTTTGAGAACAAAGAACAATGAGCCGTGTAGCTTCTTTCTCATACAATCAAAGGTAGTAGGAAAAATGTTTTTCTTATTAGGAGGTAAATAAAGTGAATGAAAGGACCAAACAAATGCTTTTGGTAAGAAGCATAATAGCTAGCTAACATTTATATAACATAAAGTTTACAGAGTACTTTTACAAATATCTCATTTTTCCTTGAATCCAGGAGGTAGGTGTTAATATTCATATTTTTTAATATGAGGAAAGTAAGGCTAAGAGAGAGATAAAGTGATTTGTCCACAGTCACAGAGCTGGTAAGCTTCTGCGGCTCAATTTGAACACAGATCTATCCTGACTCCCAAGTCTATTGCTCTATCTTTTTCACTGCACCACTTGGTTTTCTTAGCTAAACACCCAATATCTAAGTGTAATCTTTATGATACTGAGATTATAAATTTAGAGCCGTAAGGAAACTCAAGAGGTCAACTAATCCAATTCATTTTACAAATGAAGAAACTGAGGCCCTGAGAGGTTAAGTGACTTACCAAGGACACAGATAAAATTTAAGCCAAAACTTAAGATCTGTCCTCTGACTCCAAATCTATGTCTGGTTCCTTCTATTGCTTTCCGCTGCTATCTTGCCTTTGAGCAGGATAATGGATAAAATTAGATGCAACCAAGAGGACTTTTTTTTTGCTCCATCTATATGTTTATTTTCAAGTGAGATATAACAGTTCAACTTGGCAGAGCTCATCCAGACTCCCATGCGAGAGCCAGACGTTCTCGTCTAATTGCTTTCTGGAGTGTTAAATTGACAAGTCTTCATTGAAGAATGTTTTCCATTCAAGGTTCTGCTTTAAGGTAATTCTGGAACAATGGGGGAAAGTAACGTCTTATATGGAATGATTCATCATTATGGCCACTTAGACCTGTTTCGTTTCTATCAAGTGACAAGAGATGGATCAAATAGGGGCAGTAAAAGCAAGCAGAGTTAGTCATAGCAATTTGAAATCATTCGGGCGGTTTTTCAAAGGTTCGACCAACAAGCGAACAGCATGGATGAGGTAGCTAGGAAGTCATCCTGAAGTCGGACTCCGCAGTCCCACCTGCGGGACGATCCTCGGGGCAGGCTGGAGGCGAGGCTGGCCGGGCTGTCCAGCTCCGGCGTCTCCGCAGAAGCACCTGCCGCTGGCTGGAGGCAGGAAGGTCCGAGTTCAAGCCCCGTCTGTCCCCCGCAAGTTACTTGTCTCCTCCTGCCTCAGTTTCCTCAGCAGTAAAGGTGAGGGCGGTAAGGGCGCCGGTTCCAGCACCGGGCGGCGAAGGCGCGCGCTCGCTCTCTGCCGCCCCTCGGGGCTCCGGTGCCGGGCTCGGGGGGCCGCGCGCTGGGCGGGGAGCTCACATCCGAGCGGAGCGGCAAGGTGCGGCGGCAGGGCCCCGCTGCCCGGGGACGCCGGCGCGCACACACGCCGCAACACCACGGTTCTATCTGCTCCGCTTTCCCCATCGCCTCTTGGGGGCAGCGCGGGCTTCATGAAAAGTTTTTGGGGGAAGATGCTTTTTTTTCCCCCCATTTCCCAAACTTCCAGGAGTTCGTAGGGCCGAGGCCAGCTCCGCGGGCTCCCGCGCGTGGGGGAGGTCAGGGCACCCCGAGCGGCGGGGGCCGGGGCCGGGACACAAAGGGCTCGGCCCGGGCGGCCCCTCCCCCTTCACGAAGGCCGGGCTCCGCGGGCCGGGCCCCGCCGCAGGGCGGGGCGGGGCGGGGCGGGGCGGCGCCGCCCCGGAGCCCAGCGGCCCGCGCGCTCCCAGATCAAACTCGCGCGTCCGCCAGCGCCCCGGCCGCGCCCCGCCCGCCCCGTCACCCAAGGCGCCCGGCCAATGAGCGGGGAGGAAAATCGGGGCTCGAGGGCCCGGGGAGGGGGGTGGTGGGCGGGGCCGGCCGCTTTTGACTGGCGGGTGGTGCCGACCAATCCCCGAGAGGCTTCCCCTCGTCCTCCCGCTCCGCTCCGCTCTCCCTTCCCTTACCGCCCTCCCCACCCAGACTCCCTCTCGGCTCGGCCTCCCTCCCCTCCCCCACTCTGCGGGCAAATCGCTGCTGGAAAGAGGCGGGGGCCCGAGCGGCGGGCTCGTGTGGAGGCTCTAGGCGGGACTGACGGGCGCGCCGGCCAATGGCCGCCCGCCTGACGGCGCGGCGGTGGCCGGCTCTGACCAATGAGCCGGCGGGCTGGGGGAGGAGGCCCAGGTTCCAAACGCTCCGCGGCGCCATGGGCTGAAAACTCAACCGAGATGGAATCTCCCAGTCTGAACCGGTTTCAACCGGTTCCGAGTTTGTGGCACTAGAAGGAGGGGGAGAAGCGGCGCGGCGGCAGCAGCGGCGGCGGCGGCGGCGGCGGCAGCACCAGCCACAGCCTCGGCCGGCCCCGGCCCCAGCCCCAGCCCCGGCGGCGGCGCCCGCTCCAGCCTTCGCTGCCGCTGCCCGTGCAACCGGCCCGAGGGGGAGGGGAGCCGCCTGTGGCCGCGGAGGGACCGGAGGGCACAAAGTTTGGGGGAGCCGGGCCGGAGAGGGGCCCGCGTGGTGGGGGGGGGGAGTCGGGCTGCACCCGGCGGCGCCCCCGCCGCGGCTCCGGCTGCCGCCCGGCCCGAGGGTCGCCTCGGGGCCCCGTCTCCGGGACCTGCCCGCTCCCTCCCCGCCCCGCGGGGCGCGGATCGGCCCGCTCCGGCATCGTTATTTTCGGGGGGCGCGTGCGAGGGGGGCGGCCCTGGCCGCGCGGACCGCTCCGCAGCCTCTGCCCCCTCCGGGCTTTTAACCCCCTTTCCGAAGGTGGGCAAAGTGTGAAGCCCACCCCCGCCTCCCTCCCCTCCCCTCCCAGCCCCCGCCAGGAAGGACGAGGCAGTTGGCTCCAGCCCTGGGTAAGTGGGGGCCCGTCACGAGGCGCCTCGGGGGGCTGGGGGCGGCCCCGGGAAGAGGGGGTTCGGGCCGGGCGTGCTGCAATTGAATGGGGGGTGGGAGGGGAGGGAGGGGGAGCGGGCCCGCGCCGCCGCCGGGCCGGGAGCCTGCGCGGGGGGGGCGCGGCCCGGGGGGGGGGGGGCCCCGCTCCGGTGATTCGGGGAACGTTTCTGTAAATTATTACGAGTGGAAGTTTCCAGAAACCTGGAGTGCGGCGGCGGCGGCGGCGGGAGCGGCGGCATTGAAACGTCCGCCTCCGTCACGTGGCCCTGGCGGAGGGAGCGGGCAGCGCGGGAGGGAGGGGCTGCGGGGCGGCCGCGGCCTCCGCAAGCCCGGCCCGGCCCCGCCGAGCCCCGCCGGGGCCCGCGTGCGCGTGTGGACGTGCGTGTGCGCGCGGCTGCGGCGCGTGTGCGTGTGCGCGCGGCGTGTGCCCCCGGCGCCCCGGGCGGGAGGGCGTGCTCGGACCCGGGCCGCGGCCGTGCCTTTGCGGCTCGGGAGAAGGCAGCGGAGGTGCGGAACGGGGGCCCGACTCCCGCCTCCAGGCAAGGTGCCTCGCCTGGCAACTGGGTGTCTCTTCCGGGTTGTGCTAGCCCTTAAATTATTTTTATGGATTTTTGGGGGGGGAGAGGGAATGAAGTTAAAACAGGCTTGATTTTTGACTGCAAAGGCCCCATTTCTGCACTTTTAAGACTAGATGGATCATGGACATAGTACTGAGAGTGGCAGAATGCCATCCTTATGGGGGAAGAGTGATTCAGTTTAACTGAACCTTGAGATAGATACTACACAAAACTCAAAAAAAAAATCCTAGCCAGTAAAATTCAGCACTTAACTCCCATCAAAAAGCAATTTTATAAACTGTTTTCATTCATTGACAAATACTGAGTTAGCCCCAAGTAAGAAAAAAGTTAGCTATTTCTTTGCTAAGCATCGGGTCCTAATTAAAAACCCACTTTTGAGGCATAAATTTCTTATATTAACGAATTTATTTTCTCAGCTTAACTGATTATAGATATTACTCTTGATTTTAGAATTTGTAAAAATTACATTTGGGAAAGCAAAGACTAACTGGCACCATTGGGAGCATATGTGAGAAAGATTTCCATTTTTCTTTTTGTCAGTAGTTATTTTTGACCCAAGATTTTGTAGCTATGCTTATGACAGGTGCTGTGTTCTAAAAATATACATTGTGTAACACCTAGGTTTAAAGAATTGATGTCCTGGTTGTAAACTAGTTAATAGACTAATGTTTTAAGAGTAGTTAATTGTTTAATCTCTGTAGAAAGTCTTCTGTTTCTTAGGATAAATTGCATTTTCAATCTTAGTATTGACTTTAGGATTTTCATTTTACTTAAGGCAATATGTTTACTATGCTATTAAATTTTTTGCTTTGTATTAATAATATAAACAGTAGGTCTTGAGTGACTAGTCTAAATAAGCTCTCAAATACAAATTAAACATCACTCATCAGATGTCTTAGGCTTTTTTGCTCATCGTTTTAATATTTAGAAAATTTAACAAGAGAACAGGCTTCAAAATTTCCAGTGACAAGTACTTATATTTGGTTTTACACTTGGATATTGCTAGTATTCCTGGTGACAATTCCAGATTTCTATACCATTCCTCGATATTGAAGTTATTTTCAACTAGAAAGTATAAATGACCATTGATCAAGAATATGAATCCTATTTAGAAGTGAGTCCCCAATCCCCCAGAAAACCTACTCATACACTATTACGGGGGGGGGGGGTATAGAATGGCATCAGAGACATAAATGTTGAAAAATTGTAAACAGCCAGATAAACTATTATTTATAAAGTTGTTGAAACTAAAGTCATTATGACTTTTAATACAAAGAATTTCATCGACAATCAAGAGAACTATTTTTTTGGAGTATTTTAAAATTGCTCCTAAAGACTTTTGTCTTCTTACCTTGCAAGCCTTGATTCTTTTTTTTTTTTTTTTGAGTAAGCATGTACAAAGTTGTTCAAGTCCATTAGATATTCAAAAAGGAACTTTTTAAAAAAGCCATGGACATCTCAGTATGTTCAATTATTTAAATAACATTTTTTCTCATAGGATCATCAAGGCAGGGTAGAAAAGAACCTTAAGAGATAGGTAAAATGACTAGGCCAACATCATACACAGATGGCTAGTTGGTTTTTGAAAACAGGTCCTCTGAAAACCCTGAGCTATCCTCCACCTTCCCTTACCCATCTAACACTCTGGATCATACAGTGTTGGAGCTAGAAGGGACCTTAAAAAATTAATCTTTTTTTTTTTAAGGCGACATAGTTATTTAAGTGCCAAATGTGTATTCTGATCTTTGCTCCCTAGTTTGGTGCATAACTCCTTTTTAGTAAGCTTTTATTTTATGCCCTCATTTGAGAGAGAGAGAGGGAGGAAGGTAGGGGTGTGTGTGTGTGTCTCTCTCTCTCTCTGATCTGGTGTCTTCTAAAACATGGGTTGAAGTTAGGTAGACTAATAGTTGTTGAAGGGGTCTTACTTTGGAAATTTGCTAAAATAGTTGTACTTGAGATTTTTGCCATTTAAAGTATGAAGACTACTGCTAATGTAGTTGAAAGTACTGAACTAAAAGTAAATAGACTGTTTAAAACTTACCTCAGATGTGTATTTTTTGGGACCTTAGAAAAGTTAAGTCATTTTTACTTCAACCTCAACTCTTAATAATGTCCCATTTACCTCCCTACTATTATTTTTTTTTTCACTGAAATAATGTCTAAAGTATACTTTAGTGATAGCTTTGGTAAATGCTTAGCTAGAATATGAATAGAAATTTTTTTATCAACAATAACTTCATGGTATGATCTTTTCCCCCTCTATTTGCAGTAATCTATGCCAGCAATTATGACAATGTTAGCAGACCATGCAGCTCGTCAGCTGCTGGATTTCAGCCAAAAACTGGATATCAATCTTTTAGACAGTGTGGTGAATTGCTTATACCATGGAGAAGGAGCCCAGGTAAAGTATAAACACCATAGTATGACATGCAAATATGTGTTTGTGTGTGTGCATGTGTATACATATATAATTGCATTAAAATATTCTGTTAGGTTGAAATTGAATTAATATAATAATTTTGTAAGACCAGACAATGTGGGAAGAAGCATTCTAGTACATTATTTTAGAACTTTGATGAAGTGGGTTCTGCTGATGAACCTCTTACTTAACTCACATCATCAGCATGGTTTATCTTAGTTTAATTTTATATAATAAAGATGTATTTTATGAGTATATATGTGTGTGTATATACGTATATGTGTATATATATATACATATAAATTTGAAGGAGATCATTGGAACTTAGGATTTAAGTGAGTACTATCACTACTTCTGGAAAAGTTAATTGCTTCATGGTTTTACTTACCATCCTCTGGAGCTTTATGGGACCAAAATATCCATTTCTAGCCACAATTCCCCCTTTCTTGAAGGCAGAGGTTGTCAGTTGTTTGTATTTGCATTTACACACCAGGCATCTTTACAACACAAAGAGCATAGCAACTGCCTAAGAAATGCTTAGTCATTCATACTTTTAAAGGACTTGCACTAGGTCACATAGGTTGTGTTCTCATTCTCCTGATATTTGGACAAAAATGTTGTATTAGGAAATACACTTTTACACAAATGGGATTGAAAGTGAGAAATAAATGAAGGAACTCTGTGTACACATGTGCATATATACATATGTATATATTTCCTTTTCTAGTTGCAGAATTTAGATTTTAAGTAGTTGTGATTTTCCATAGAGAATTGTGTCCTAAAATATGTAAGCCTTGTAAATTTCTTAAATAGATGGCAGAAAGTTTTGCAAGTTTTCTCATTTGAGATTTCCTTAACAATCCTGTTAGGTATTTATAATGAATGATTTGTAATCTTAGTTGAAATCCAACCTTGGACACTTATTGGTTGTGTGGTCTTGCACTTGTTACTTAACCTCAGTTTGCTTCACTTTCCTCATCTGTAAAATGGGGATAATAATGGTATTTCCTTCCCATTAAAAGTCAGCATTTTTGCTACTTTCTAATACTTCTACAAAAGACATACATATTACACTAGTAACATGTTCTTTACAGACTTTGTTGACCAAATATACTTTATTAAAGATTTTATTTGAGTTTTAAAATTTTTCCCCCCAGTCTTACTTCCCTCCCCCCCCAGAAAGCAATCTGTCAGTCTTTACTTTGTTTCCATGTAGTACATTGATCCAAATGACCAAATATACTTTAAAGTAACCTTATTGTTTGGTTAGAAATCTGGTTATTATGAGTCCAGAGAGCAATAATTAGTCTGTGGCTAAATAGAATTGCCTACCTTGATACCTAAAAGTCTTTTCTGATTTCTAATTTAATTAAAAAGCTTAATTTTTGTTTTTGTTTTCACATATTAGCATAACCTATAAGGAAGGGCAAGTGACATATACCCATTTTATAGAAAAGAACCTATAAAGCTCTGACTGACTTAAGAATCTAAGATGGATGGTTTGTCAAAATGATTACCAAATTTGGTAGATGCAGATGTTATTTTTAACACAATTAGGATATTTAGGAATGAACCATGTGTATATTGTAATACAAATAAATTATAATCTTGAGGGGCTAACTTCATTGATATATTTCAACTTAATGCTATTAAAAATTTTGTCAGGGTGAAGAGAAACATTTTTAAGTTGTCTACTTAATGACTTTTTTAAGACTTTGCTTTGAGTTCAGATCCAAGACCCCTTAAATGGTATTATCTTTCTGTTCAGCCTTTGTTAACTTTTTAAATTAGTCTCCTCAGAAATGTGTTTTTGAAAAATTGTATGTTTAGAATTAAAGTAAGACCAAGATCACCAAACAGAAGATGCTTCTTTATACTTAACAAGGAATTTAAAGTTTCTTTGATGTTACTTTAAAATGTGTAAAAATGGTTACTTCTGGAAGAACATTTGTACTTCAAAGTGTTTTTATGAGGGGAAATTGTACTCAAATTTGTGTTTGTTCTGAGTTGCTATTCAGAAGGATCATCCAGAAAGCAATTTGTATTGGGACCTTTTTTTGGTCTAGGCCATGATAGCAACTGGAAAAGTTAATTAACTCACATATATGTATTTGGGTTGGTTACCATAGCATATAATCTTTAAAGTTCTCAGATCTGAGGTATAGTTGTGTTATGTGACACAGTTTGAAGTAAGACTGGAGAACATTTAAGCCATTGTTGACAATTCAAAAAGTTACTAAATGAAATTCTGTGTAATGAATATTCAAATAGCATTTGCTATTAATGAAATAATATAAAGCTTGTTCTTAATGTTGATTGAGTAGGAAGTGAATTGCAATTTTGAGTTGAAAGATTTTTAAAGTGCACACCTACTTCTGAAAAAAGTTGCTATTATGTTAAAAGGGCTTAAGAAAATTAAGCCTTATGGTACTTTATAAAATGGATTGTGTTTTCCCAACAATAGGCTTTTATATTACAAAGTCAGTAGCCAAAAGATAGTCCACCTACAAATTGAGTCATTCTTTTTTAGTTTTAAATAAAAAAATCAAAACTCAATGGGTTTGTGAGATTTACTTACAATTTATTTTACTTTTAATCTGTTGTTGATAATGTTTCAAAAGAGAATACCAGTGAACCTTTAGCTAAGTCTAACCTCATAAAGTTCCCTCTTTAGTGTGACCTTTAAAGTCATTATGAAATCTAACATGATGGTATGGTTTCACTAAATTTTGCCTTCATGATAATAAATGAAAAGTAGGTATAATATTTATTTAGCTTATACCTGCTTTTCCTTTATTATCATGAAGAGCCATGTGATTTTGGAGAGAAGGAAGGAAGAGGCTTTTTTAACTACTGGTAGATCATGATGTTTTGGATAGAAACCTCTTCAAATGGATATCATGAATTGGAGCAAGAGTACACAGTAGTACTATCTCAAGTTATAAGAAGTTTTTCAGGAGACCAAAAGAAACAAAAAGGCACCTTTTTAAGACCCAGGAACCAGATGTAGAATAAGTTCTGATAACTTGATCTCTCTCTTCTGTGTAAAAAAATAAACATTTTGACTAATCTGAAATCTAGAATGTTCACTATATCATAAAATTCAATAAAATCGAAATGCCTGCTTTTTAGAAAGTACTACATGAAATGATATCAAATGGCTAGGGGAAAATGGTATTTCTCTTTCAAAATTACATTCTTTTGATTATTTAGCATTAATTTAACTCAATATTTCAGCCTATTTGTAACTAAAGGAAAATTTCACCAGGAATTCTATATCTAATTCTTAAATCTTTTTTACCTGCTTTATTGATGTGATACTAGGTTTTTGTTGTATAAGAAGACTAATTAGAGGCAAAATATAGATATTAGCTGAGGGGAAAAAACTTTAAAAGAAGAAAACTTTTTCATTGAATACATTAAATCACAAGAGGATAGATTCTTACAGGTACCAGAAATGTAAAAACAAGGAGTAGTAACTTTACCCTTTTATCTTCTTGGTAATGCTTAGATAATGCTTTAGATGGTAACTTTCCTGTGGGTATGCATGTTAGTATGTCTTTCTGCTATGGTGTAACCTCACCACTATTCTAGTATGTGTACTAAGACTATCACATGTTGCACCACAGCATTCTTGGCCTCTTCTCAATGACCCTACATATGAAATATAGAAAGATGTTTTGCCTGCTTCCTGCTCCTGGGAATTATTAGCACATCCTAAGTTAAGGAGAAAATGGAAATCTTTAGGGCCAATTGACAACTTTTCCTTCATAGTCAACAATATTGACATAGAATACCGTGCTGGAGTACTATGAGATCCAAAGAAATAATAAATGGCTCTTAGAACATGGGGGAGGTAATTACTATCTAGTTCCTAACTTCATTATTATGTGATAGCTACTCAGATTCTTGTTTCTAAATGAGAATTTTTGACATCTATACAATTGTAATAGATGATGTTGATGTAGTAGATAATGGGCCAGCTTCAAAACCAGGAGGACCTGACCTGACTTTCAAGCCTAATCACATATAGATTATGTGCTTGGGCAAATCTCACTGTTACAGGCTATTCTCTAAAAATTAAATTTTAGAGGGGGTGCCAACCAACACTAGTAGAGGGAATTTCCTAAGCTGGAGCTATCTTTGTCAATGAAACCATAGATCCAATCCTTTTAAATATTTAAAAATGAAGGGGTTTTTTGGGTTGTGTGAGTTGGGGTTTTTTTTGTTTTTGTTTTTGAATCAGGTTAGTTGAAATACTGAAAATAGCAAGTTTCAAATCAGTTCAATGTAGTCACTGAAACAAATTGGGATGGGTAAATTTGCTTGCTTCTCTGCCATGTTGGGAAAAGCTGTTTTGCCATTCTGAGGGAAAAGTAATTCATCTCAAAGCTAAAATGGGCATCTGATATGTAAAAGCAAAAATGAAAATATAAATGTGAATTACATATAATATGAAGCTCTTTCTAATTAGAATTGCTTGTTGAAATTATGAAAAACCTGTTAAGTGTTTAAACTTTTTATTGCTTAGTTCTTTTAGAAGATAACATTTAATGAACATTTAATGAAACCTTGGAGGATAGAATAGTTTTAAATTCATCAGTAATTTAGAAGCTTCATTTTTCTAACAATTTTAAAAGTAGCCACCTGACCTGGCTTTACTTAGAGCTGATGTTCTAATTGTGGGTTAAACTCATAGCTGAGCTTCTTATTTGATTTTGAAAAAATCACTGCCTCATCTTTAAGATGGGAATAACAGATGCATTATTATCACAAAAGGTTGAAACACCAATTATTAAAATAAAAGATTCAGAGGAAGAAGTCATCCTAGTGGTCCTTTAGTCCAATTCTCATTTTATAGATTTGAAAACTGAAGCACCAAGTCAAAATAAAATAGTAAGGGGGGGCGGCTAGGTGGCGCAGTGGATAGAGCACCGGCCCTGGAGTCAGGAGTACCTGGGTTCAAATCCGGTCTCAGACACTTAATAATGACCTAGCTGTGTGTCCTTGGGCAAGCCACTTAACCCCATTGCCTAGCAAAAACCTAAAAAAAAAGAAATCCTAATTCTGATAATCTTTTTAAGATATGTTTACTTCAGGACCTGAATTTCAAATGAAGTTCTATTTACAAAGTCATTTTGGGACATTTATTTACCCATTATAGAGCTTGGTTTTCCAAAATGTAAAATAAAAATGCTTTATCAGATTAGCACCAAGGTTCCTTCCAGCTCTTAATAGATTACAGTAGATTCTGGGGAAATTAAGACAATGGGGGGGGGGGGGTAAAAAGGATTCTTGAAGAGTAAATTGATATCATTTAAGATGAGTATTGAAAAGTGAGCTCATTTTGACTATTGAGCATAGGTGAAGTGTGGCAGTAGGGGAAGATTTGAGGCCTTGAAAGTTAAATTGGAGCCAGATTAGAAGGAAGAGGCCCTGAATGTACAGAATGGGTCCATTGTAAGATTTGAGGTTAAAATAAAGAACTAAGTTATATTTTCACAGTTTATGTGAGTGTAATATTCTGTTATGAATGATGCATCTATATTTTAAATACAGCCTTAACATGCTTTTCTTTGCTTGGGTCCTTCTGGATGCTTAAGATCTTTTAAATAGATGATCCTCTCAGCTATAGCATTTTATTGATAAAAGTGAAATTTTCCCTTCCCTCTCCAGTATTATAACTTTTATTAATGTAGTTTCCTATGTCCCTACCTCATATATATGTGGACATAGATATAAATGTATATGTGTGCATATGCATGAATGCCCACAAAGATGCATATTTGAATTAAAAGGTGCCCTCTATATGCATTATATTAGACCCTAAGAATACAAAGGAAATAATCCCTTTACTCAAGGAACAAAAGAAAATAACTCAATCATATAGTGAGTCCTTCTGGAAAGAGTTTTGTAAGTTTGCATTTACATTTTAGATTTGCTTAAAAGAATATCACAGAGATCCTTTGTTTTAGGTTAACTTTATGAAAATTAGATGGGTTATTTGGTAAGATATCAAAGAACTAGAGTGTAAACAAGGTTTCATTTTATGGAGGTTCTAGTGATCTTGCATAATAAAAAAATTCATAGAAATATTTTAAAAATACATAAGAAGTAGCTTAGGTATTCAAACTGCAATTTAATAATAATATTTATATAACATGTCTAAGATTTGTAAAATACTTTACAAATAATTATTTGATCCTCTCAATAACCTTATCCCCATTTTATTGTTAAGGAAACTGAGACAGGCTGAAGTTAAGTGACTTGTCCAGGGTCAACACAGTATGTGCATGTGTGTTTAAAGCATTTGTTGGATCTTCTTGGGAAAAAAATAATTATGTATGTATGTTTTTTAAAAGTAAAAGCAATTTTAAGAATCTTTCCTGTTTTCTGTAATCCTTTTAGCAAAGAATGGCTCAGGAAGTCCTGACACACTTAAAGGAACATCCTGATGCATGGACAAGAGTTGATACAATTTTGGAATTTTCACAGAATATGAACACGAAAGTAAGCAAGTGGTGGTTTTAAAACTCATACATCTCCCTTTCTTCCATACATAAACTTTGAGGAAGGTATCTCATTTAGTGCACTAGCATTTGTTACTTGAAACAATTTTATCCTGTTTAATTACTAAAGTTACTTCAAATTTTTATCCACCCTAAGAGGCATAACTTTTCTTTCTGTACCCCTGGCAAATAGTCCTAATAATTAAATTATGAATGAAGTTTTGTTTTCAGGACTAGTATGCAAGGTGTGTTTTTCTCCCTTCCATCCCCATTTTTTAAGAGTTTATATGTTTATAGGTCTGACTTGTGTAAATTCTGATTATTATTCAGAGGCAAAACATAACCTAATCAAAGGAATTATTTTGGGCAAGTAATCAGTACAGGCTCTCCAAAATAAAGTTGTATGGTTAGCTTTAAACACTGACACCAAGTATCAATGTTTTTAATGGTACAGCACTCAGTTTTTATCTTCAATTTAAAATGTATAATTTAGGGCTTTGTGGGGTTTTTTTCCTTTAAAAGTTTGAACAGAAGGGCTGCTCAAAATGTGTTTTGACTGTTTAAGTTTGATGATTCACACTTTGCTTTAAAATAATTAAAAGTAATAAAATTAAATGCATGGCATTCTGTTTAATATACACAAAGCTTTCTAAAGTCCTTGTGTATATTTTTTGTGTTAAAACAGAAGCTAGCCATCCTCAGAATTTGTTTCTGAAATCAGATTGTGTTAATTAACAGTTTTTAAAATATTAAATCGTCTTTTAATCTTATAAATTTTAGGGAAAAAATACAGTTCAGAACTTCCTCAAAGTGCTAACCTTAAGTAACAGTGTTTGCCTGTTTGCTTGCCTGGTAAATTTTGCTTTTTATACTGACAGACATTACTAATGTTTAAGTTGATTTATCAACAGTATTTTTAAAAACTCAAATTTGTCTTGTGAAAAATGAGATGATTAGAGGAACAGAAAGAAAGCAACAGGTAAAGAATTCTTCAATTTACATAAATTACAAATGATTTGGTGCTAAATTTATGCACTCTGACATTTGGCTTTTTATGCAATCATTCTTTTTTTCTTTAAAGCTGTTTAACACTACCTGATATTAATCATAATGTTCCATTATGTTGATTGCTTGTAATAGGAAGAAAAGGGGTGTCTTCCTGTGCAACTGACACAGCTAGGCTTTGACGGCAGGCCTCCACAAGGTCTACCCTTTTGATTCCCTTTAACTGAATTCTGTTCATCAATTGTTTTTGTTTCTTGGGAGGTGGGAGGGGAAAGGGGATTCAATGCATAGAATGAGTAATTTAAGGGTACAGTAGAAATTTCTACCATAAGGGATCATTTCATGCATTTCTTTTTTCATTTAGTCTTTGCTGTTATCTGTCCCTCATCTTCATAACTCAGCAGTGGATTTCTACAAGTCTTTTAAGGCATTAAGGTGTGAGATAGTGTAAAGCAGAAATAAAGCTTTTTAGGAATGTCTTAAAACTTTTTAAAGTTTTTATAGTCATTCAAAACACTTTTTGAAATTCTGAACCAGATTTCCCACCTTTCCCCCAAGTTAGGGGCTTCTTTATGCCTTAAATTTCTTGAATGTAAAATTTTTATTTCCCAAGGCTGATAAATGTTGGAATGGTGGTACAAAAAAAGGTGCTTTGAACTTTCTTGGGAAGGATTAGGTTTTACCCTCAAACTGTCTATGAAGTGAAAAAAATTCAGTTCAAATTAGAGCTTCTGTTTTGTAATGGCGATGATAGAACTAGTTAAGAGGCATTTGGATAATAGAAGAAAAACTGAAAAATTGGGAACAAGGATTTGGGAAGATGAAAGAATAGATAATGAAGAGAAAGATAGGGGAAATGTATATAAACTTTAACATTTTAAAATAAGTGCTTACTTTGATTCATGTTCTTCACAGTGATAAAATGGTAAACCATTAGTCCAGGTTAGCCTTTCATTTCCGCTTAAATGAAAAGACTTTCTTTGGCATTTGTATATAAAAAAGTTTAAAAAAAATTATTAACCCCCCAGATTAGCTGTATGTGAGTGGTGTAGTTTTTGGGTTTTAGTTTTAAGATTGTTATGGCATTGTTCTTCTCTTCCCTCATCCCCAGCAAGTTTTCATTTTCATACATACACTGCATCATATTTGTTTATATGAATCTGTCATGCTATAATTTCATATTGGACAAAAGGTTTTTTGAATTTGTTTAGGAGACAATGCATGTTGATTCAGTCTTTGAACTTT